>NC_071122.1:26252500-26292500 GCF_024256425.1 Clarias gariepinus
CTGCTGGGTCTTAGTGTGCGTGCATCACTTGTATGGTCAACATCCGTGTATGTATACTGTTCACTATAACATTGTGAATATGTGTGTGTGTGTGTGTGTGTGTGTGTACTGTTTACTATAAGAGTGTGACTGTGTGTGTGTTTGTGTGTGTGCATACTGTTTACTATAACATTGTGACTACGTGTGTGTGTGTGTGTGCATACTGTTTACTATAACATTGTGACTGTGTGTGTGTGCATACTGTTTACTATAACAGTGTGACTACATGTGTATGTGTGTATACTGTTTACTATAACATTGTGAATATGTGTGTGTGTGTGTGTGTACTGTTTACTATAACATTGTGACTACGTGTGTGTGTGTGCATACTGTTTACTATAACATTGTGACTATGTGTGTGTGTGCATACTGTTTACTATAACAGTGTGACTACATGTGTATGTGTGTATACTGTTTACTATAACATTGTGAATGTGTGTGTGTGTGTGTGTACTGTTTACTATAAGAGTGTGACTATGTGTGTGTGTTTGTGTGTGTGCATACTGTTTACTATAACATTGTGACTACGTGTGTGTGTGTGTGTGTGCATACTGTTTACTATAACATTGTGACTACGTGTGTGTGTGCATACTGTTTACTATAACATTGTGACTATGTGTGTGTGTGCATACTGTTTACTATAACAGTGTGACTACATGTGTATGTGTGTATACTGTTTACTATAACATTGTGAATATGTGTGTGTGTGTGTGTGTACTGTTTACTATAAGAGTGTGACTGTGTTTGTGTGTGTGCATACTGTTTACTATAACATTGTGACTACGTGTGTGTGCATACTGTTTACTATAACATTGTGACTATGTGTGTGTGTGCATACTGTTTACTATAACATTGTGACTACGTGTGTATGTGTGTATACTGTTTACTATAACATTGTGACTATGTGTGTGTGTGTGTGTGTGTGTGTGTGTGTGTGTGTGTGTGTGTGTGTGCATACTGTTTACTATAACATTGTGACTACCTGTGTGTGTGCAAGCAATAAAGAGGTTCCTTGTTAAAGAAGATTCCTGACAGAGCAGTTTCCCCTACTGTGTGTGTGAGAAACGCGTCCTACACAGTAGCCCTCTCCCTCCAATTGTCTTACTTTAGAAACACACAAGCACACACACATGTGCATGCACAAACACACTAACAGAAACACTGCTCTGTCAGGATGTATTTAGGTAAAGTGCAGGGTAATCAGTTGTATTTTTACCTTATATTTAATATTAATTCTGGTTGTATGAATATTTTTGAGTTGTGAAATGAATTATCCGAGTTTCCATTATTTCCTATGGGAGAAATTCACTTTAATATACAAGTGTTTTGATATACAAGCACACTTCAGGAACCAATTATGCTCGTAATCCAAGGTTTAACTGGAGTCTGTGTGTGTGTAGCCATTAGGGAAAGGAGCACGCCCCCCAGAGGCCTACTGCATAATCAGCACTCTTGCCTGCTTCAGCCTTTTCTCCAAGGTAACCACACACACACACACACACACACACACACACACACACACACACACACACACACACACACACTAATGGCCCCCACTGGTTCTGTCCATCACACTGTTTGTCTCATGTGCACACAATCACTTAAGTAGCATCAAAATAAAACTGAACAAATTACATGTGTGTTTGTGTGTGTGTGTATAGATCTTTGACGAGGTGGAGAAGAGGCGTCAGATCTCCATGGCGATGATTTATCCGTTCATGCAGAGTCTGAGAGAAACACCGTTTCCTGCTCCAGGAAAAACTGTAACAGTTAAGAGCTTCATCCCCGAGTCTGGAACAGAGGTATGCGCACACACGCACACACGCACGCACGCACGCACGCACATAGTGAAGCTCTGTCACAGTGTAATGTTAACACTGTCTTCATCCCCCCCGCCAGGTGATCAGTCTGACCCGCCCCCTGGACTCGTGGCTGGAGCACGTGGACTTCCGCTCGCTCTTCCTGTGTTTATCAGATGAAGAGATTCTGCAGGTTTTTGCTGCCGTGGTGCTGGAGAGGAGGATCGTCTTCATCGCTGAGGAGCTCAGGTAACCAATCAGATCTCTCCCCTGTACACACACACACACACGCGCGCGCGCGCACACCCGACTGAAGTGAAGAGGGTTTAAGTACAGTTTGTTTCTACCTGTATACGTGAGCGTGTGTGTTTGTGTGTGTGTGTGTGTGTGTGTGTGTGTGTGTGTGTGTGTGTGTGTGTAGCACCCTCTCTCAGGTCCTACACGCCGTCGCTGCTCTGCTCTTCCCCTTCATCTGGCAACACACCTTCATCTCCATCGTCCCTAAAGTTCTCCTCGATGTGTACTTGGCACCAACGCCGTATCTCCTAGGCATCCAGAGGAACCTGCTGCACCTGCTCACCGAGCACACTGACGTAAGTGTGTGGGTGTAAGAGGAAGAGTGTAATTACACGGTGTATGTTCAAGTCACTCATAGGTTGTGTGTCAGGTTGGCTCAACTGAACTCCACTGCTCTGGTTCTGCTGCAGAACCACACACCAGCTGGGTCGTACCCGCTGTACCCCTCAGGTGCCCGTGCCATGCTGGGTCACGTGTTACAGAGTACAGGTTCCAGCCCCTGGCCTGTTCTGGCATTAACAGACGTAGTGCAACATGAGTGCCACCTCATGATTGGTTAGAAGAATTCAGTCTCGTCTGTGATTGGTCAGATCTTCACAAGTGAGCCAATCCTACAGCATGAAGGTGGGACTTAAACGCAACGCAGTTCAGCTCCATATCGTACAGATCCTCATCCAGTCAGGGTGTTCACACTGAGCGTGAGGAACCAAACTGCTTCTGTAAAGACGCTGACGCAATTCTCACTCCTGAAAGTTAGCCGTACGAGAAACACTGTAACAATTGTGGAGTGTTTACAGGAAATGTGACACAAACCAGTGAGAGCCTGCTGCTGGTGTGCTGTGCACCAGTGCTTCTCCTCGGGTGTGCTTATAAAGCCGGCAGGTTGGAGCCCCACACCGGATGGCTTCAGCTGCAGCAGTCTGGTTAACAGAAGATATCCATGGTAACTGTTGTGGTGGAAATTCTAAAAAACACTAAAGACCAGTAATCCCCACACTGGGAAAGAGCAAAGTCACGAGGTCTACTATAACACCTGCAGACGGACGAGTCTCGTACAGAAAACAGTCGCAGCACGGAGGGAGGTGATTCTCTCTCTCTCTCTCTCTCTCTCTCTCATTTTATACACAAACCTCTCTGTTAACGTGATCTACACCTCGTACATGATGTTCGTACATTGACGGAGCTGATTCTCCTTATCTGACCCGGACCAGACGTCTTCACCTTCTCATTCAGTCGCAGCTACAATCCGTCTGTTTCTATCCTCGGCCTCGACGTCCTGCTACAACACGCAGTTTGAACTTCTACAGTCTGTGTGGAACAAACGCTACGGAAATCAGAATCAATACGTCATTCAAATGTGATTAAAAAAAAATTATCAATCACACTATACATGGAGTTGCACCCCAATTTATACATCTCATGTGAAAGCACATACACACTCTGATTTTGATTTCATGTTGTTGCTTCTCAGCTGCTTATCGTCGACCTGACCAGCCAATCAGAGAGAAAGTTCATCAGCAGAGTGAGTTCATTATGCGCGCACACACACACACACACACCCCTACACACATACTTTTGCAACACTCCTTCCTTCTCACAAGATTCCAGTTTCATCCAGTGTGTGTGTGTGTGTGTGTGCGTGCGTGCGTGTGAGAGAGATAAATGAGGAAGAGTGCTGTTGCGTTTGTGGTTGCGTGCAGCTTACAGGATCTACACCCAGTGTTGCGTTATCGTCACACCATCACCCACTGTAGTCCTGAATAAACACACTCCTGCTGAGGTTATTGCTGGTCCACAACCACATGCTAACACACACACAACCACATGCTAACACACACACCTGTGGTCCTACTGCAGATCGGGGACGAGGACACGCTGATCCCAAGGAGACTGCAGGAGGAGCTGCTGCAGGACCTCTGCAAACGCAAACAGGACGCCAGTGAGTCTCGCACAAAACTCCCAGTCAGTTCACACCGTCTCACACCCTGTCTTAGTATGTCTCACAGCATCTCCCCATGTCTCTTCCCATCCCATGAAATCTCATTAAACATCTGAGTACTTGAGGGTACATCAAGGGCCCAACTTGGTGGTCATGGGATTTGAACCTGGACCGTAGTCCAATGCCTTAACCACTGATCTACTCCGGCCCTTATTTAAAACGAGACCATGAGCCAACAGTGTGAAGGCCTTTTCTTGGATGTTTAATGGTGGTATATCTGCACCACTGAACAGAACCATCCTATTTAAATGTGTGTGTGTATATGAATATATAAAGTGTCTTGGTGTATTTTTTCCCCTCAGCTACAGAGGAGCTGAACCGCATGGTGTCTGAAGCTTTCCTCAGCTTTTTTGTGAAAACTGTTGGACATTTTGAGGATCACTTTAAGCGCCCGGGAGGAAGAAAGCAGCCGAGAACGTTCCAGAAGAAAGGTTTCCTTAAAGCCGTGGAGCCGAAGGAGAACCGGAACTTCGTCCGACAGTTTGTCCAAACGCAGATGTTCGACCTGTTCATCCAGGAGGAGGAGAAACACCCGAGACATGAAGGTCAGAACCTCCACCCGCTCCTCCTCCTCACGCTTTATTAACGCTGCAGTGTGTGAGGAACATCTCCGTCTGCTCGGAAAATGGTCCTGCAAATCTAATCTAACGTGTGTGTGTGTGTGTGTGTGTGTGTGTGTAGGATTTTTTCACAAGAAAGTTATGGAGTTTCAGCAAAGGAGGAAGGAGCAGCTGAGGAGTGGAGGAGTTAAAGGACTCGTCATCTGAGTGTGTGTGTGTGTGTGTGCGCGCGCATCTCAGTAAATCATGTGTAAGACAAGTTTAAAACAATATAAAAATATCAGTTTATTTATCTTAGACAGTTAATGCATTCACTGTTGAACAGTTTTGTGTGTGTGTGTGTGTGTGTTTCACAGCTGCTTGTTCATGCACTTTGTTCATTCAAAATAAAATCTAATGTAAAATAAATCAGTGCTTCATTATTTCACTAACAGGTTGGTGCATTAGCGGGTTAGTTTGCTAGCGGGTTAGTGCATTAGCGGGTTAGTTAGGATGAACAAGATTTTTTCCCCCCAAACAAATCCTAAAATTGACTTGAGTGTGTAAACATTTCTTACACCATGAGGCTGCTCGGTACTTTTGTAAACACAGGCTAATGCTAACATGTTTACGTAGCTGAGGAACTATCAGCTAGCACACAGGCATGTTTCACATGTTTCCGCGGGTCTCACCTGCTTTTGGGCTTTAGCGCATTTTTCACTTTATGATTAGGATTCACTTATGTGTCACATGACCTTACAGCATGGTGAAGTGATTTTTTTTGGCATATCCCAGTTAGCAAGCTGGGGTCAGAGCACCGGGTCAGCCAGGATACAGCGCCCCCTAGTGCAGACAGGGTTAAGGCCTTGCTCAAGGGCTCAACAGCAACCTGGTGGAACTGGTGCTTGAACCAACGACCTTCTGATTAGTAACTCGGAGCCTCAACCCTCTGAGCCACCACTGGCCACTAAATTATACGGCGTGCGATTGTGTTCTGCAGGTCAGAAACCTCACACCCTAACCACACTGAGTAATGCTAAAGCGGCTAAAAATAAAATTGAGAAATAAAGCAAAAGGTAAGAATAAGATTATACTGACACTTATATAACACACACACGCACACTACATTCTGTGGGGAGTACCTTTACAGAATTAGATGTTAGATTAGACAAACGTGAAAAAAAATACATGAGTGTGTTGACGACTCGATCAAACCCTGATGTGGTGCAGCTTCAGCCTTCTGGAATAAAAACTAAATGAACCGAGTCATGTGATGTTTAGAGAAAATTGTAACTTCTTTAAAAACAGCCGTCCCAAGGAGGCGCTCTATCAGGACAGGGACAACAGGAGGAAGCAGCTGGGACGAGACCACCGGGACGGGGACCACATGGACATGGTATCCTGAGTAACTGTCATCATCTAAACAGATCTCTCTTCCTATTGGTCAGTTTAAATTCCTGGCCCAGAATATTTAACAAAGTGTGTAAGGGAGAGGGGGGGGGGTGGTGTGGTGAGTCTTTGTGTGTGTGTGTGTGTGTTCAGATGGATCCAGCCAGTA
The DNA here is from genome assembly GCF_024256425.1 of Clarias gariepinus. Classification (NCBI taxonomy): domain Eukaryota; kingdom Metazoa; phylum Chordata; class Actinopteri; order Siluriformes; family Clariidae; genus Clarias; species Clarias gariepinus. The sequence continues at coordinate 26,258,732 of NC_071122.1, forward strand.
AGGGGGACGTCTCTCCAGGGACCCATGTAGAACCGAAGTGGGAGGAGTCATACAGATTACTGCTCTGAAGGTCCGCCTCCGCCCTCAGCTTGATCTTCTGTAGCGACAGACATTAAAGACAAAATGAAAACTTCTTTTACACTGTGTGTGTGTGTGTGTGTGTGTGTGTGTGTGTGTGTGTGTGTGTGTGCTCATACCTGAAAGTCTCTGATGTAGGTAAGGAAGAAGCTGATGAAGGAAAAAGCCAGACACCACTCAGAGACCGTGCTCACCATGTGAGCCGTGTAACCCTACACACACACACACACACACAAAGATGGAGGTGTATGATACAGCTTACACCACAGCATATAAATATAATCACACACATGAATATTTGCATATTGGAACATGCAGTAAACAAATAATATGCAAATGAGCAGAGCTGAGTGTTCTAATCCAGTTTTTGCTCTCACACACACACACACACACACACACACTTACAGGTTCTCCAGGCTCCCAGTGGAGTTTCTTGTTCACCTCTAACCCCAACAGGCTGCTGTACAGGATCACTGAGGACACGAACACTGAGACACGGTCAAGGAGGAACACTATCACTACGGCATGATACACAACACACACACACACACATATATATATATATATATATATACACACACACACATACATAGCACACATACATATACACTGAGAATAAAAAAAATAAAAAGAGACTGTGGTGATGGTGTGTGAAGATGATGATGATGATGGAGTGTGATGATGGTGGTGTGTGATGATGGAGTGTGATGATGGAGTGTGATGATGGTGGTGTGTGATGATGATGATGGAGTGTGATGAGGTTGATGATGGAGTGTGATGATGATGGATAGTGATGATGATGATGGATAGTGATGATGATGATGGAGTGTGATGATGATGATGATGGAGTGTGATGATGATGGAGTGTGATGATGATGATGATAATGATGGAGTGTGATGATGATGATGATGATAATGATGGTGTGATGATGATGGAGTGTGATGATGATAATGATGGAGTGTGATGATGATGGTGTGTGATGATGATAATGATGGAGTGTGATGATGATGATGGAGTGTGATGATAATGATGATGGTGTGTGATGATGATAATGATGGTGTGTGATGATGATGATGATAGTGTGTGATGATGATGATAATGGAGTGTGATGATGCTGATGATAATGATGGTGTGTGATGATGATGATGATGATGGTGTGTGATGATGATGATGATGGAGTGTGATGATAATGATGATGGTGTGTGATGATGATGATGATGGTGTGTGATGATGATGATGATGGTGTGTGATGATGATGATGATGATGGAGGATGATGATGATGATGATGGAGTGTGATGATGATGATGATGGAGTGTGATGATGATAATGATGGAGTGTGATGATGATAATGATGGAGTGTGATGATGATGATGATGATGATGATGATGATGGAGTGTGATATCGATGATGGAGTGTGATGATGATGATGATGATGGAGTGTGATGATGATGATGATGATGGAGTGTGATGATGATGATGATGGAGTGTGATGATGATGATGATGGAGTGTGATGATGATGATGATGGAGTGTGATGATGATGATGATGGAGTGTGATGATGATGGAGTGTGATGATGATGGAGTGTGATGATGATGATAGTGTGTGATAATGATGATAATGGAGTGTGATGATGATGATGATAATGGAGTGTGATGATGATGATGATGATGATGATGGAGTGTGATGATGATGATGATGGAGTGTGATGATGATGGAGTGTGATGATGATGATGATGATGATAATGGAGTGTGATGATGATGATGATAATGGAGTGTGATGATGATAATGATGGTGTGTGATGATGATAATGGAGTGTGATGATGATGATAATGGAGTGTGATGATGATGATGATAATGATGGTGTGTGATGATGATAATGATGGTGTGTGATGATGATAATGATGGTGTGCGATGATGATGATAATGGAGTGTGATGATGATGATGATAATGATGGTGTGTGATGATGATGATAATGGAGTGTGATGATAATAATGATGGAGTGTGATGAAGATGATGATGATGATGGAGTGTGATGATGATGATGATGGAGTGTGATGATGATGATGGAGTGTGATGATGATGATGATATGATGGAGTGTGATGATGATGATAATGATGGAGTGTGATGATGATGATAATGATGGAGTGTGATGATGATGGAGTGTGATAATGATGATGGAGTGTGATGATGATGGAGTGTGATGATGATGGAGTGTGATGATGATGGAGTGTGATGATGATGGAGTGTGATGATAATGATGGTGTGTGATGATAATGATGGTGTGTGATGATGATGATAATGGAGTGTGATGATGATGATAATGGAGTGTGATGATGATGATAATGGAGTGTGATGATGATGGTGTGTGATGATGATGATGGTGTGTGATGATGATGATGGTGTGTGATGATGATGATGGTGTGTGATGATGATGATGGTGTGTGATGATGATAATGGTGTGTGATGATGATAATGATGGAGTGTGATGATGATAATGATGGAGTGTGATGATGATAATGATGGAGTGTGATGATGATGATGATGGAGTGTGATGATGATGATGATAATGATGGAGTGTGATGATGATGATAATGATGGAGTGTGATGATGATAATGATGGAGTGTGATGATGATGATGATAATGATGGAGTGTGATGATGATGATGATAATGATGGTGTGCGATAATGATGATAATGGAGTGTGATGATGATGATGATAATGATGGTGTGTGATGATAATAATGAAGTGTGATGATGATGATGATGGAGTGTGATGATGATGATGATGGAGTGTGATGATGATGATGGAGTGTGATGATGATGATGGAGTGTGATGATGATGATGATAGTGTGTGATGATGATGATAATGGTGTGTGATGATGATGATGATGGAGTGTGATGATGATGATGATGGAGTGTGATGATGATGATGATAATGATGGTGTGTGATGATGATGATGGTGTGTGATGATGATGATAATAGAGTGTGATGATGATGATGATGGAGTGTGATGATGATGATGGTGTGTGATGATGATGATGGTGTGTGATGATGATGATAATAGAGTGTGATGATGATGATAATAGAGTGTGATGATGATAATGGAGTGTGATGATGATAATGATGGTGTGTGATGATGATGGTGTGTGATAATAATGATAATAGAGTGTGATGATGATGATAATAGAGTGTGATGATGATGATGATGGAGTGTGATGATGATGATGGTGTGTGATGATGATGATGGTGTGTGATGATGATGATAATAGAGTGTGATGATGATGATAATGGAGTGTGATGATGATAATGATGGTGTGTGATGATAATGATGGTGTGTGATGATGATGATGGAGTGTGATGATGATGATAATAGAGTGTGATGATGATGATAATGGAGTGTGATGATGATGATGATGGAGTGTGATGATGATGATGATGGAGTGTGATGATGATGATGGAGTGTGATGATGATGATGGAGTGTGATAATGATGATGGAGTGTGATAATGATGATGGAGTGTGATGATGATGATGATAGTGTGTGATGATGATAGTGTGTGATGATGATGATAATGGTGTGTGATGATGATGATGATGGAGTGTGAAGATGATGATGATGGAGTGTGATGATGATGATGATAATGATGGTGTGTGATGATGATGATGATGGAGTGTGATGATGATGATGGAGTGTGATGATGATGATGGTGTGTGATGATGATGATAATAGAGTGTGATGATGATAATGATGGTGTGTGATGATGATGATGATAATGATGGTGTGTGATGATGATGATGGTGTGTGATGATGATGATAATAGAGTGTGATGATGATGATGATGGAGTGTGATGATGATGATGATGGAGTGTGATGATGATGGAGTGTGATGATGATGATGATGGAGTGTGATGATGATGATGGTGTGTGATGATGATGATAATAGAGTGTGATGATGATGATAATGGAGTGTGATGATGATAATGATGGTGTGTGATGATGATGATGATAATGATGGTGTGTGATGATGATGATGGTGTGTGATGATGATGATAATAGAGTGTGATGATGATGATGATGGAGTGTGATGATGATGATGATGGAGTGTGATGATGATGATGATGGAGTGTGATGATGATGATGATGATGGAGTGTGATGATGATGATGATGGTGTGTGATGATGATGATGATGGTGTGTGATGATGATGATGATGGTGTGTGATGATGATGATGATGGAGTGTGATGATGATGGAGGGGATCTACATGGAGGGGATCTACATCTGCCCCACGTAGACTCTCTACTGGTGTCCCGCAGGGCTCAGTACTTGGTCCTCTTCTGTTCTCCCTCTATACCCGGTCTCTTGGTAAGGTCATATCATCGCATGGATTCTCATACCACTGTTATGCAGACGACACCCAACTTGTCCTCTCCTTTCCTCCCTCTGACACTCAGGTTTCCACCCGGATCTCAGCATGTCTGGCAGACATCTCATTTTGGATGGCTGCTCATCAGCTGAAGCTCAATCTCAGTAAAACCGAACTGTTGTTTATCCCTTGTGACTCATCTCCAGGTCAAGACCTTGTGATATCCATGGACAACAACCAAATCACTCCCTCAACCACCGCCCGCAATCTTGGGGTAACCGTGGACAATCATCTGTCATTTTCCCCACACATCGCTAACCTTACTCGCTCTTGTCGATTTCTTCTTTACAATATCAGAAGAATTCGCCCATTTCTTTCTTCACAGGCTACTCAGGTGCTTGTTCAGTCCCTTGTTATTTCAAGACTGGACTACTGCAACTCACTCCTGGCAGGCCTGCCTCTGTCCACGATTCGTCCTCTGCAACTGATCCAGAATGCAGCAGCACGACTCGTTTTTAACCTTCCCAAGTTCTCCCACACCACCCCACTCCTCCGCTCCCTGCACTGGCTTCCTGTAGCTGCCCGCATCAAATTCAAAACACTGATGCTTGCCTACAAAGCCAAAAATGGCCCAGCACCCACTTACCTCTCTGCGCTAATTACACCACGCACTGCACCACGTTGCCTCCGATCCTCCAGCACTGCTCGCCTCATCCCACCATCTCTCAGGGATCGAGGGCGGCATTCATCCAGGCTCTTTTCTGTTCTGGCACCTAGATGGTGGAATGAACTTCCTCTAGATGTCCGTACATCAGAGACTTTGACTATCTTTAAACGACGACTCAAGACGCATCTGTTTCTCCAGTACTTGGACTAACCCCCCTCCCCCCGAAAAAAAAAAAAAAAAAAAAAAAAACACCTCAGTTGTGTTGGACTAATGGTACTTAGTTATTAACCTAGTAAACCCAGTGTAAGTATGTATCCAATGTTGTAAACATTAAAGCACTTTTTGTAAGTCGCTCTGGATAAGAGCGTCTGCCAAATGCCTAAATGTAAAATGTAAATGTAAATGATGATGATGATAATGATGGTGTGTGATGATGATAATGATGGTGTGTGATGATGATGATAATGATGGTGTGTGATGATGATGGAGTGTGATGATGATGACGATGATAATGGAGTGTGATGATGATGATGATAATGATGGAGTGTGATGATGATGATGGTGTGATGATGATGATGATGATGGAGTGTGATGATGATGATGGTGTGATGATGATGATGATGATGGAGTGTGATGATGATGGAGTGTGATGATGGAGTGTGATGATGATGATGGAGTGTAATGAAGATGATGATGGAGTGTGATGATGATGATGGAGTGTGATGATGATGATGATGATGGAGTGTGATGATGATGATGATGATGGAGTGTGATGATGATGATGGAGTGTGATGAAGATGATGGAGTGTGATGAAGATGATGGAGTGTGATGATGATGATGGAGTGTGATGAAGATGATGATGGAGTGTGATGAAGATGATGATGGAGTGTGATGAAGATGATGATGGAGTGTGATGATGGAGCGTGATGATGGAGCGTGATGATGGAGCGTGATGATGGAGCGTGATGATGGAGTGTGATGATGGAGTGTGATGATGATGATGATGGAGTGTGATGATGGAGCGTGATGATGGAGTGTGATGATGATGATGGTGTGTGATGAAGATAAAGGATGCTGCTGATGATGCTGCTGAAGGTCCACAGGCAGATGATCAGTCGAACCCAGAACACTCGTTTGGTGTGTATGTGCGGCTGCATGCGGTACGAGACGAGTGTGTGTGTCAGGATGTAGAGCGCCCCCACGCCGAACGTCAGCACCGCGCCCACCAGGTGCATCGAGAACAGCGTCGTCTTCTGCTCGAACACACACACACACACACACACACACACACACACACACACACACACACAGAGCAGATTCAGTCCCAAATCACAGGGATCACAAATAATATGGACACTGATGAGTTTACATTAATCTGGTACTCAAGGTGTGACTTAATTATTTAAACATGCAGCAATGTGTGTGTGTGTGTTTATGTGTGTGTGTGTTTGTGTGTGTGTGTGTGTGTGTGTTTGTATGTGTACCTGGAAGTTTGCCACCACACACATGCCGAAAGAACTGATGCAGCCGAGGACGAGGCCGAGAACGTTGAGCTTCAGTAGCCGTGTTTCTCCCTGATCGGTCAGAGCCTCCACCTGCTTATAGCGCACATACATGGTGGCAATGCCTATACACACACACACACACACACACACACACACACACACACACACACACACACACACAGTGAGTGCTCAGAAAGAAACATGGGCCGAAGAATCAGACAGAGAGCAAAATCAACACTCATTTAGTCAGAAGTTTTTACCCAGAAATGCTGAGACACTGAGCATGATCCCAAACACACACCTCTCAGGAGGAACCGTTCCTGTGTCACTGCATCACACACACACACACACACACACACACACACACACACACTTATCAGAACATTCTGCAATAGAAGTATAGTGTACAGGATGTAGGGTGTAGTGTGCAGTGTGTAGTGTACAGGGTGCAGTGTAGAGTGTGTAGGGTGTAGTGTTACAGGATGTAGTGTACAGGGTATATGGTGTAGTGTACAGGGTGCAGTGTACAGGGCACAGGATATAGTGTACAGTGCGTAGGGTGTAGTGTTACGGAATGTAGTGTACAAGGTATATGGTGTAGTGTACAGGGTACAGGATGTAGTGTACAGGGTGTAATGTACAGGGTGTAGTGTACAGGGTGTATGGTGTAGTGTACAGGGTAAAGGGTGTAGTGTACAGGGTTACAGGGTGTAGTGTACAGGGTATATGGTGTAGTGTTCAGGGTACAGGGTGTAGTGTACAGGGTGTAGTGTACAGGGTATATGGTGTAGTGTACAAGGTACAGGGTGTAGTGTACAGGGGTACAGGGTGTAGTGTACAGGGTGTAGTGTACAGGGTATATGGTGTAGTGTACAGGGGTACAGGGTGTAGTGTACAGGGGTACAGGGTGTAGTGTACAGTGTGTGGGGTGTAGTGTACAGGGTATATGGTGTAGTGTACAGGGTGCAGTGTACAGTGTGTGGGGTGTAGTGTACAGGGTATATGGTGTAGTGTACAGGGTGTAGTGTACAAGGCACAGGATATAGTGTACAATGCGTAGGGTGTCGTGTTACAGAATGTAGTGTACAATGTATATGGTGTAGTGTACAAGGGTACAGGGTGTAGTGTACAAGGGTACAGGGTGTAGTGTACAAGGGTACAGGGTGTAGTGTACAGGGGTACAGGGTGTAGTGTACAGGGTGCAGTGTACAGTGTGTGGGGTGTAGTGTACAGGGTATATGGTGTAGTGTACAGGGTGCAGTGTACAGTGTGTGGGGTGTAGTGTACAGGGTATATGGTGTAGTGTACAGGGTGCAGTGTACAGTGTGTGGGGTGTAGTGTACAGGGTATATGGTGTAGTGTACAGGGTGTAGTGTACAAGGCACAGGATATAGTGTACAATGCATAGGGTGTCGTGTTACAGAATGTAGTGTACAATGTATATGGTGTAGTGTACAGAGTACAGGGAGTAGTGTACAAGGGTACACGGTGTAGTGTACATGGTGTAGTGTACAGGGTGTATGGTGTAGTGTACAGGGTACAGGGTGTAGTGTACAGGGGTACAGGGTGTAGTGTACAGGGTATATGGTGTAGTGTTCAGGGTGCAGTGTACAGTGTGTGGGGTGTAGTGTACAGGGTATATGGTGTAGTGTACAGGGTGCAGTGTACAGTGTGTGGGGTGTAGTGTACAGGGTATATGGTGTAGTGTACAGGGTGTAGTGTACAAGGCACAGGATATAGTGTACAATGCATAGGGTGTCGTGTTACAGAATGTAGTGTACAATGTATATGGTGTAGTGTACAGAGTACAGGGAGTAGTGTACAAGGGTACACGGTGTAGTGTACATGGTGTAGTGTACAGGGTGTATGGTGTAGTGTACAGGGTACAGGGTGTAGTGTACAGGGGTACAGGGTGTAGTGTACAGGGTATATGGTGTAGTGTTCAGGGTACAGGGTGTAATGTACAGAGTGTAGTGTGTAGTGAGCAGGGTGTAGTTTACAGGGTATATGGTGTAGTGTACAGTGTACAGGGTGCAGGGTACAGGGTGCAGGGTACAGGGTGCAGTGTATATGGTGTAGTGTACAGGGTACAGGGTGCAGTGTACAGGGTGTAGTGTACAAGGTATTTGGTGTAGTGTACAGTGTACAGGGTGCAGTGTACAGGGTACAGGGTACAGGGTGCAGTGTATATGGTGTAGTGTACAGGGTGTAGTGTACAAGGTATATGGTGTAGTGTACAGTGTACAGGGTGCAGTGTACAGGGTACAGGGTGCAGGGTATATGGTGTAGTGTACAGGGTGCAGGGTGCAGTGTACAGGGTGTAGTGTACACTACACCATACACCCTGTACACTACACCCTGTACACTGCACCCTGCACCCTGTACACTACACCACAGGGTGTAGTGTACATGGTGTAGTTTACAGGGTACAGGGTGTAGTGTACAGGGTGTAGTGTACAGGGTGTAGTGTACAGGGTGTAGTGTACAGGGTATATGATGTAGTGTACAGGGTACAGTGTGTAGTGTACAGGGTGTAGTGTACAGGGTACAGGGTGTAGTGTTACTCAGAATGCTCCCTCACCTGATGTAGGGAACAAAGGGGTCGACGTGTCTCAGCTCCACCGCTGTGATGTACGCAAAAACAAATGTAGCCGCGGTCCAAACCACCAGCAACGCTGGCAGGAAACACAACCCCTCCTGGAACCACCACATCTTTACTAACCTTCACACACACACACACACACACACACACACACACACGGGAAATATAGCTCTATGATTAATGTACTGCATGAGATTGTCTGCATTTTAAATTTTCTGAAACTGTTAAATGCATGTAATCATTAATGATCAATATCAACACTGATTTGTGACATCATTACCACACACACACACACACACACACACCCTGTCGCATGCTGCAGGTAGACCACCCATCATTTAAGCCCCGCCCCTCAGTGTTAATGTTGCCGAGGTGTCAGTGACGGCAGGAAATAGTCTGCGTTCCATTCCAAAGTGCTCCCTACTCACTGCTATGTTTGCAGGAAATTTCAAGGGAACTTCCCTCGACAAAACTCCACTCCACTTCACCCTGCGAAGTGACCAGCGCTGATGTCACTTCCTCCATTGGTTACCATGGTAACATAAGCAACAGAACACTGATTAATGATACCTGTCGCTGCTTCTATGGAAATTTCACACTACAGATATTAAATACTGAATATTTATTGAAACAAAAACGCACAGCATTATAAACCATACTATTAAAACAGGTTTAACTTGTAAATAAATTATTGATTAATAATAATAATAATAATAATAATAATAATAACTGATTGAAGATGGAGATGTTTTTTTTTTTTTTTTACAGATTACTTGCCTATAGAGCGCTAAGGATTCCTTAATTTTTGTGTTCTTTAATATGATGTTGTCCTCGATAATAATCCTTTTTTTGAGCTCCAGCAGGACACACTGACTGGAACATTTTTCGTTCCCTTTTCCGGTGAAGTGAGGACCTGTTGTTCACTCGTTCACTACGCCGTTCGCCGTTCACTTTGAACTGAACATTTTCGCTCCCTAAGGAATCACACTAAACATGGCTGACCACTGTGTAGTGCACTTCGGGCCGATTGGAACGCACCCAAGGACTGTGATCAGAAGGGGGAGGTGTCTACAGCCTGTCAATCAAACAAGCCATGCCACTAACTCTCAGTGACGTCACTGCAGCGCATGATTTAACTCCAACGACATGTAACACAGGCACACACTCCTCACACACTCTCACATCCTCACACACTCCTCACATCCCTCACACACTCCTCACATCCCTCACACACTCCTCACATCCCTCACACACTCCTCACATCCCTCTCACATCCCTCACACACTCCTCACACACTCCTCACACACTCCTCACACACTCCTCACACACTCCTCACACACTCCTCACACACTCCTCACACACTCCTCACACACTCCTCACATCCCTCACACACTCCTCACACACTCCTCACATCCCTCACACACTCCTCACATCCCTTACACACTCCTCACATCCCTCACACACTCCTCACATCCCTCACACACTCCTCACACACTCCTCACATCCCTCACACACTCCTCACACACTCCTCACATCCCTCACACACTCCTCACACACTCCTCACACACTCCTCACATCCCTTACACACTCCTCACATCCCTTACACACTCCTCACACACTCCTCACATCCCTCACACACTCCTCACATCCCTCACACACTCCTCACACACTCCTCACATCCCTTACACACTCCTCACACACTCCTCACATCCCTCACACACTCCTCACACACTCCTCACACACTCCTCACACACTCCTCACATCCCTTACACACTCCTCACATCCCTCACACACTCCTCACACACTCCTCACATCCCTCACACACTCCTCACATCCCTCACATCCCTCACACACTCCTCACATCCCTCACATCCCTCACACACTCCTCACATCCCTCACATCCCTCACACACTCCTCACATCCCTTTAATGTGTATCATTAAAGGGATGTTTAATCAGTAAAAACTTCACCTTTACTGTGAGTGAGAGAGGACGTCCCTGTGTCCACCGTCCGGCTTCTGGGGGTGTGTGAGTGTGTGTATCTGTCTGTCTGAGCTCCTGAGTGAGTGAACACACACACACACACACACACACACAGTTTAGTCAAAGACCCAGTTGCTCAGTGTGATCACACTCTCACTTCCTCTGTGTTTATATAACACACTCTCACACACACACACACACACACACACACACACACACACACACACATTTACTTTAACACACATCAGAGTGTTTAATGCTGCATTACACACAGATACTGAATGAACCTTTGACTTCCTGTTGAGATCTGATCTTTACCTGCTTTACATCCTCCTGTCACCTCGTCATGCTGTCACTCCGCTCTGTCACCTCCCCGTGTCGGCTTTAATCACTCTACAGCTCCTCTCACACACACACACACACACACACACAGAGGAGTTTATTCCTGCGCTTTTAGTTTATCAGCTCGTACTGAACCCACTTCCTATTCAAGGTCACGAGACGCGCTGACGTCACACGTCTAATCCCCGGATGAAGAGGGACGCTCGGTTTGGTTTATTTTATTTATTTATTTTAATACATATACTGTCAATGTTTTTTGTTTTGTGTATTTGTAATAGTTGTAAATAAAGACAGTAAACACGGGACACTGAAGTTTCCAGACCTCAGTAATTTAAATTCTGCTGAATCACCAGGAGGGGGCGTGAATGTGAAATCCTTACGCGATGCAGCGCTGAAAGAACACGGAGTGTGTGTGTGTGTGTTAAAATACAACAAATTAATAATTCAATTCCACTCTTTGTGCGAGGAAGGTCGGTGTTCAACCCAACAGGGGAGTCACACTGGGATACACAATGAATGAGTGAATTAACAACTAAATCATTCAATCATCTGTTAAAACTGAGCTGAATTTGAAAAGGTTTCCATTTTAACGGAATCGTTTGGAACCGCTGCATCAGCACACGCGAGAGATTCGTTCAAAAAAAGATTCATTTAAAAAGACTCGGCTCACACACAACACGTGATCAGTGCGCGCGTGCGTGTTCGCTCATCTGCTGTTAAATCTGATACGAAACTCAGTAATTACTAAAATATTTTATATAGTTCTGTCATATAAACATATAATAAGGCATAATATTATTACATTAAAAATGTTATGGTGTTTTTTTTTTAAGGGCACGAGCGCTAACTCTTTGCTGTGTGTCTCGTGCCACCCCCCCTCCCCCTCATGCTAACCGGCTAACGCGCAGTCTGAGGTAACGCGCAGGCGCAGATTACTGAGTCCCTCAGGCGGAGTCACCTTATTTAACCAATAGTATTTATTTATGTATTTATTTATTTATGAATGTATGTATGTATGTATGCTCAGATTATAACGTTTTACACTGAGGAACTGCAGCCAGTTAACATTGTATTAGCGTGCTGTTTCTCTTACTAATTATCTGTGCAGACATTCTGTAAAATGTGAACACAATTAGCTTAATGTACAAATAGATAACTTTATTGAATAGTTGTAGTTGTGTTAGTGAGCAGTGTTAAAGTGAGCCATGTGTGTAACGCTGTGGCGTCTCTGACAGGAGCCGGAGTAAAACTGGAGATTAATTTTATGATTAATAAAGAACAATGTCTGTAAAAGACTGCACTTCGACCAGGGACACCAGTAATACAGGTATTTATTAAGAGAAAGTGACTGTTAGTGATGTGAGTGTTGTTACTTTATTATATCATTTACACTCACACACACACACCTGATGAGTAGCAGGTGAAATCTCGTGTTCATGTTAGATGTAAATCCCATCAAGCTGTTTTTGTTCAGGTGCCCCGGTAAAGAGAAAGCGGCGCTCGTCTACAGACCGGAGCCTCGCCGTCTCACGCAGGTGGGAATATAAATCTCAATTAATCATCATCTGACCGCCTGAGACAGATCGCAGACACTCGCTCATTAAACACACGTCATTCAATTAAAAAAATCCCTTCAGCCCTCTTTTTATTGATATCAGAGGAACTGTAGGTGTAACAGCTTTAGTTTTTAGATTGTTAGGGTGTTTTCACATTATTGACTCACAGGTCCATTCCCAAGAACCCTTAACCCGAAGGTCTGGTTCCTTTTGATGAGTGAGAACACATTTGTTCCCTGCTCAGGAACCGTGCCCAAGTCTGCCGGAAGAGGATGTCTCGAGTGTGATACAGCGTACTCAGGCACGGATCTAATCAGATGTGGAAGCCAGTCGTATCTGAATGCGGTAGTTAATATCTGTTTTGCCTGTGATGTCATCTCCTCTGAAATCTGTGCGTGTGTGTAGCGCACCCCGATCTCACCCTCTGACCCACACAGCCACAGCTGATACTGTAGGAAGTAGGGCTGCACGATTCTTGACAAAATATGAATCACAAATTTTTCTCCATAGGAATTGAGATCATAATTCTCTCACACGATTCTCTCTCTCTTTGTTTTTTCGTTTTTCCAACCAAAAACATTGATTGCACTTAAGAAAAAAAATGTTGTCTGAACAGGACTTAAAAGTCATCTGTCCCTATTTTAATGTAAATAAAGTGAAAAGTTATGTTATTAACAGTAATACATAAAAATGACTAATAATTAGCACTTTTGCAGTTTGAAAACTCAGACAACTACAGAACTTCATGTGTTATTATATATTATCATTATTATTAGTAATTATATTAATATTATTAAATAATAATTATTACTCAAATCTCAAAACATAAATGTCTTAAATCTTAAACCTTCTTCAGAATCTTTTTTCTTTTTAAATATCTTAATATGACACTGTCTCTTTTCATTTAGGGCCTAAGCACCATAGGGTGTGCAGGACCCTCTTGTTTTCCTAATGATAATTTTTTCCCCCAACTTTTTGTGCTTTTTGGAGGTCTTAACATGCTTTAAATTAGGATGCCTGAGAGTCTGAGCCACAGGTGTGGCACAGGGCCCTCAGGAGTCCTCACACGTTATTTTGGGTCTTTCGAAAAATGCACCCGATGCATAAAGCATTAAAATGAGTCAATCAGAAACAATTCGTCAAAAAATAGCTTATGATTGGCTGAAATTCAGCGAGCAGAGCCAATCACTGTGATAGTTTGCCTTGTATACACTGAGTATGAGGAAGACACAGAAATGACGGCAATGCCACAATCCTGACCAAACACAAACAAAGGTCGACACAGCATGGCTTAGTCCAAAAAACTGGGACATGCACTATGAAAACTAAACCTTGCACCATAAATTAAATAAATTCATTTAATAGATGGGAAGTCATAAGCATTTGTGTCAGATGCTGATCAGCTTACACTTTAACCTTTTAACTATTTCTAAATACTCTTTACCCGTCAACGACGCATACTACGCTATTTAAACTTGGATTGCAGTTTTTCCAAACTGGTCCAAAGACATTTCTTCAGTGTTTGTTCAGTGTGTAAAATCCATTACAGTCTGAGAATTGATTTTGCACTGATTTATGGTGTTTTTATAGGGGTCAATTTAAATTAAATTAAAATCAAATTAGTTTTGATCAATGTAATTTTTACAAGTAGCAGAATTCTGAAAAGAGTCAGAACAAAAAGGTGTGAGCTAGGAGTCAGAGGACCACAGCGGTTTGGCATAGGTACCATTTGCATCCTCATAGCTATTTTTTTTCTCGGGAGACCTGGCCAAATGTTTTAAAATAGATTTCATGAAGGTGTGTGCACAATTCAACGCAATGCTAAGTCTACAGGGTTAGTATTAGGGGTGAATACCGGATAAAACGGTATAGAAGATGAGTGAGTGATCTCCAAAGGTTTTGCCTTCCCAAAAATACAGTAATAACTGTAGGGAAGCTGTGTTAGGGTTAATGTTATATATATATATATATTAGTAATATAACTGTCAATGTCAGTGTTAATGCTAGTGATAATACTAATGTTAATGCTAGTGTTAAGGTTAGTGTTAAGGCTAGTGTTAGTGTTAACTTTAGTGTTGTCTCTGTTTGCAGTGGTGAGGTCAATGCCATGCTGGACGTGTTCAGAGGTGCTGTACAGTATGTCTTTACTCTGTAGTGTGAGCTCTAATTAAGAGTTGTGTACGGATGTGATGTTTATGATGTGCATGTTTGTTTACCAGTTTGCTGAGTGCAATGTGTTGTTGTTCTGCACTTCTTTGTCCTTTGGCCATTCCCTTTCAGGGGTCGCCACAGCGAACCATCTGCTTCCACCTAACCCTATCCGCTGCTTCCTCTTCTCTCAACCCAACTAACCATAAATCTCCTCTTCGGTCTTCCTTTAGACCTCCTGCCTGCCAATTCTAACCTCAGCATCCTATGTGTTGTTGTTCTGCATTGTACTACTAAAATGATTACACCACTGTTATACATTGCCTGGCCAAAAACTAAACTGATTGAGTTTAAAAAAGTCAAGACTTAACAGGCATTAATTAGACAATTCCTACAGTGATGAATGTATTTACATTTACATTTAGGCATTTGGCAGACGCTCTTATCCAGAGCGACTTACATTTTTATCTCATTACACATCTGAGCAGTTGAGGGTTAAGGGCCGCGCTCAAGGGCCCAACAGTGGCAACTTGGTGGTTGTGGGGTTTGAACCTGGGATCTTCCGAACCATAGTCCAATGCCTTAACCACTGAGCTACCCCTGACCCGTATTACAGCTGTTACAGCTGAGTATTTTAGCCGTAACAGCTCTGGTGCAGTGAGGAGCTTCTGATTTCTTACACAGCTGTGTTAGATGTGTTTCCTGCGTTCATGGAAAAGATGTTAATAACAAAAACTGAGGAGAGTGATCTGAAATGACTTAACTTGGGTAAAAAGCTCACATGATTGGGACTAAACAGCTGTGTGTCACTTGTCATTAAGACTCACTTGCAGCAATGACAGTATTTGAGACACCCACAGATCCCCGTCCATTCACACCAAAATCAGGTTGAATACCACCAATGGACAAATTACTTATAGAACTTCACACATTACTTGAAATAGATATTTTTCAAATATTTTTGCAATTTTTTGAAAACAGTTTAGACGATCTCTAGAAAAGCCTAATTTAAAAAAAAAAATTGTACTCTGAAGGAACTAAGGATGTCAAATTGTCATCAAATCTGCAGATAAGGGCAGTGCAATTATAATATTTGATCGGGAACAATATTTATGGGAGGGAGCTGACAACCAGGTGGTGTATATTATGTGACCAAAATTTTCACAGCTGAGTGTTTTGACATGTAAAAGCTCATCTGTCTAGTTCTAAGGCAGGGGAAAGATTGGAACAGACAGATCAAGTCTCACAATTGTCCTTATGATTTAAATTACAGTGACACAGTATGACATATACAGTATAAGAAACATGCAGATTTCTTTCTAAACGTTGTGATGACATTGGAGGTTGTGATCTGACGGGGATGTTGAGTAGAAACCTTCTGAACCTGCATGTTAGATGTGATGTTATACAGGAGCTCATTAATACAATGTTGTTATACAATTCTCATTGTGTTCCATATCCAGTGGAAATAAACAAGTCGTTTGTGGCCAAGAGGAAATGTTTAGAGTCGTTCACCAGCTCGTCTCTAAAAACCAGCCAGCAGAAGATTGAGGCGCTGTGGAGGTCTCAGCAGGGAGAACGGTAACACACCGTTAATTACATTCATTATTAAAATTATTAAAAACCACTGACGCTGTGCAGGTGATTAATGACTTTAATTTGAACAAAGACTTAAAGCAGAAATCTGTCTCTTTGTCTGTCTGTCTGATGAGAAATGTAATGATCTACTATTTGTTGTGTACTCCAGAGCTCAGGTGTGTGAGGATTATGGTGCTCAGTTCCAGGCTGTGTTCCAGCAGTGGGAGAGTGATGTGCAGAGGAACAAAGATCAGGAAAAGAAACTCACGGTACTGCTGATAACCTCCGTATAACACACACACACACACACACACACACAGGTGAAACGATGTGAATAGATATCAGTGGTATTATTTATGCTGTAGGGATTGACACTGTAGTGGTGTTTAATGGTGTTTATTTGATGTCAGTCTCTGTTCCAGCGTCAGCAGGTGATGTTTCAGCAGATGAGAGCTTCACAAATGGAGAGACTGAAGATGCTCAAAGAGACTGTGGATCAATACATCAAGGTGCACACACACATGGACACACATGTAATCAAGTTCACACTGCAGTTCATTAGACAACCTTGTGTGTGTTTTACTTAAATAAATCTTAAGTCTCAGATGTGTAATGACAAAAATGTAAGTCGCTCTGTATTAGAGCGTCTGCCAAAATGCCTTAATGTAAGTCTGTTTCTCGAGATAAGAATCTTTTCCTGTGAATATTTATCAATTTCTGTTTTAAAATCACACACACTCACTACACTTACTATAATCACACTCACTATAATCACACACAATCACTATAATCACACACACACTACAATCACAAACACATACTATAATTACAAACACACACTACAATCACACACACACTAACTACAATCACACACTCTAACTACAATCACACACACACTCACTACACACACACTATAATCACACACATTTACTACAATCACACACTCACACTCACTATAATCAAACACACTCACTACGATCACACACTCACTATAATCACACACACTCATTACAATCAGGCTCACTATAATCACACACACTCACAACAATCACACACACGCACTATAATCAGACTCACTATAATCACACACACTTGCTACAATCAAACTCACTACAATCACAATTACTACAATCACATACACACTCACTAAAATCACATACACACTCACTAAAATCACACACACACAGTATAATCACACAAACTTACTACAATCACACACACTTACTACAATCACACACACTCACTATAATCACACACAGAGTCACTATAATCACACAAAGTCACTACAATGAGACTATAATCACACACACACACACTCACTACATTCACACTCACTACATTCACACTCACTACAATTACACTCACTACAATCAAACACTCACTACAATCACTCACTAAAATTACACTCACTATAATCACACACACTCACTAAAATCACACTCACTAAAATTACACTCACTATAATCACACACACTCACTAAAATTACACTCACTATAATCAGACTCACTAAAATCACATGCACACTCACTAATCACACACACTCACTATAATCACACACAGTCACTATAATCACAGTCACCACAATCACACACTCAATACAATCAGACTTATTATAATCACACACACTTACTACAGTCACACTCACTACAATCACTCACTAAAATTACACTCACTATAATCACACTCACTGAAATCGCACACACTGAAATCGCACACACTACAATCACACACACTCACTACAATTACACACACTCACTACAATCACACGCACTTTACCTTTAAATGGATCCTGACAGAGGATTGTTTCTGTTACTGTGTTTGTGCATGCACATGTGTGTGTAAAGTTGAAGTAAGATAAGCAGAGGGAGGGGGCTACTGTGTAGAATGACTTTGATTAATGTTGTGATCATCCTCTCAGCAGATGAAGCCCATGCATACTACTCGTACATCAAGACCTCGCTCGTTTATTAAGTTGAAATTTATCTTTTCAACAATATTTGTATTAATTTTAAAACAGGGATATTACAGGGTAGACATGTAATGCTTCAATACAGAATTTTAAAACCTCCTTATAAATCTCTATAGCACCCACCCCACCCCTCCCTAGCTCCAAGCCAGCTTTACATGTATAAAAGTTAAAATTTAATACAAAATTTTGGTCGTCTTGCAAAACGCTCACAGACCGAGTTACTCACAATCCAAGGTTCCACTGTATTTACATTTGGAGAGGTTTTATTAATGCGTTCGTCCCTGCAGAGCACGCAGGAACTCCAGGACGCTCACGAGAAGCAGAGCATTGCAGCCATGAGTGAATTACGCCAGGAGGTGGCGCTGTTGCAGAAGAAAATTTTTATGAATACAGTAAGTGTCTGATCTATCTGATAGACCGAGTGCACGAGCGTGAGCTAAGAGCTGTGTTTCCCCTTAGCAGCAGGAGGAGATGGCGTCTGTCAGAAACGCTCTGCACGCCATGCTCATGTAGGAAGTGACGCAGATGTTTAAAGGCCAAGATGAGTTCTAATGCGACTGGATGAGTGGGTGTGGGTGTGTGTGTGTGTCTTTATTCTTAAATCCTTCTCATATCTTTACTAAGGTTCACTTAATATAAAAATAAAACATTCCAATGACTTTACTGAGAGATTCAGAATAAACTGTGTTTAACTCGTTATGGGATTAATGTGTGTAATTATTGTACCTTACATACTGTTCGGGTAAAATTGGACCCGTGTTAATACTTGAGATCAATAAAAATATGCTAAAGGTCATTCTTTTAGCCTGAAATTTTCAATTTTTTCCTAAAGTGACCCAAAACACACACAAATGTAAAAAAAAAGATTTTTTTTTTTAATATTACTCTCGTATTGCTCCTTGTAAAGGAGCTACAGTTTTCTGTACATTGAGGCTGTTCCGGGTCAGGTTCGACCCATATGTATTACAATGAATTTTAGTTTTTCTAGTTTGTGTAAAATCAAGAAAAATGGTAGGAATGGTGGAAAGCTTGAAACTGTAAATGCAGTGTACTTGTGTATTTTTGATGGGACACTGATGACGGTGTTTAAGGAGGAGCTTGAAACTGTCCTGTGGACTGCCTGTGTTCCCACCACATTTGCTCCGGTTACTGCGGAAACCTTCACCTCTTGGTTTTTGACGGTACATTTGAAATCTTGATACAGTGAAAGAGTAAAACAGCATAAGAGTGATCATCCATAAAAAAACATACGGAACTGAAGTCCTACAGAGGTCAAAGGTCAAGCACAATAATATTGCAGACCTGCATATTTACACATATTTCTATTACATTTTTTGCTTGTTGCACATAAACACTTTCATGCATATTTGGACCCACTCCGCCTCCCCGCCAGAAGTTTCTATTTAAATCCTGCTGTTTTTTTTACAGCTAGGTTTTCTTTAAATTCTTCTTATATTTTATATTTTGTCTTATATAGATATATTTTTTTCCCTAGCTAAAGTACTTTTTTTAAAAAAAAGTAAATTGAACAGTAGTCAATTAAGCATTTTACTGCGTATCGTACTGTGTATGTGACAAATAAAATTTAAATTGGAAAGCTCATAAATGGTACCTGAGCTGACATTTAAGTTACTGATGAGAAAGCAGATGGCAATTTGCAAGAAGATGTGTCCGAGCAGAATACAGCCACTCTGATGATGTCTCTGAAGTAAAGGAGCCGGTAGCAAGGCAGACATTCATGTCAAAAAACAATGTCTTCACTTCCACCTGCAGTTGTCATTCGAATGACTCCAAGACTGGCTACTTCCCATGCCGTGCTTCTAATAATGGTCGGTCAGTATGTACAGGTCGCAATGGTAGGTTACTCCCTAGTCTGTAAAAAGCTGACACTGAAAGACCAATATTTTGTGCCACCACTGCCCTGGAAATGTTTCATACCATATCGGCAGAGCTTAGATTTGATCATCGTGAGACAAGACCTTTTTTTGCGGCATATCACAGATAAACTGGTAATGAGGACAGTGTTTTATGTTGTAATGGTTGTACAGTATATAATAATATATTATAAAATAATAATATATTTATTATATAATAAATCCCAACAGTTCTAGAATGTTTTTGCCCATTTTACTTTCAATAAAATATATTTAACACTTTAATGGTATGTTTACAGTGGTTAATCAATCGGACTGTAGGTCCTACCGTCGCGGCGCTCGGCGGTACCGTTTGGCTTTGTGCGTTTGCTGGCTTTTACCGTTGAGTGGCGCTATATAACTACAGACTGACGCCTCATGCCTTAGTTCATTCTCTGCTGGATTAATGAGACACGGAGTTTTAGAACTGCACGTAGTAGCGGATAAAATCAAGTAAAACATTGTAGTTAAACAAATTTATAATCACAGAACTAAAATGACGATACAAATGTAGAATTTAAATTAAATTAAATCTTATTAGGATCAAATTTAAACAAAATAAATGTTAACACAGTGAGCCTTTAAATTTTATCACGTGTAATTAGAAAAGACGCGTGTAGGGTTTTGTGTCGTCTTATATCTTGTGTTCTTTAAATTTATAGTAGATTTATTAACTAAAATAAATGACCATAAAAATTATAACATTGTCAGGACGTTCTACTGCGTCAGCTGATGTTGGTCATTCAGCCCCGCTTGTGTTTGTGCGTTATTATAAGAATGAAATGCAGTAGACTGTTATGATCTGTAACAGATTCGACCCATGTTGCACGGGCGGCACCATAAAGCAACGGACACGAGGCGAGGTCTTACGGGAAAAGGGTAATTTATTTAGGCAAAATGGGGAAGGAAAGTGTTGAAGGAGGAAGAAAGGAAAGAAAGGGATAAAGGTTGTGCATGTGCAGTTCCGGGGGCTGTGCCACACTGGCATGCGGGCACACAGCTGATGCTAAGTGTTGGTGCACGAAGTGGCAGAACTGAGCACGCGGAGGCAGCGCTCCTGCACGCTCCCTCGTGACGGCGCTTCTCCCGCTGTCGATGGCCGGCGCGAGTCCTCGCTGACGCAAAAACCTAACCACACTTTTCCTCTTCGGCAGCGGGGCTGCGAGGGCGGGCACGGTGCGGGAGTGTAGATGCCGCGGGAGCTCGCGCAGCTCTTTCTCGCGCTGTCCTCAGCGCGGAGATCAAAGGGCGGAATTCTAGTGTCCTTGTTTAAAGCGCCTGGGCCGCGTCACATCTCCCCACTGACATGCTTTTTTTTATATTCTCCATTACATCACGTACTTCCCAGACCTCAGACAAACCTCCGCGCCTTGCTTTTATAATGCGGAGCAAGCCCGAGATCATATTAACGTTAATTATCGCCAGCCGGCACAAATAGGCGGCTCCCGTCCCTTTGCTGCCTATTCAGGGAGCCTACGGAGTGAGGGAGTAGTTATAGTAGATTTGGGCATACACCCATCACACGCGCACGCCGTGGCAGATCATCATAATTGTCCTAAACTTGTATTTCATAAGGTTTTCCGAGCGGTGGTACAGCGCAACGGGGGTCATTGTTTACTATTAAACATTAAACGAATTTACAAAACTTAATGCGTGCGATTAAGCGCTGATTCTACGTAGGAAAGTAAAGAAGAGGATCCTGATGCTCAACATTCCGGAGACCAAACCCCATTTAAATTAAATTAACAAATATTGCATGTAAATAACAATAGCCCACGTTTAAAACAGCATTTTATTTAGATTATAAAAAAATAATCCTGCATCTGTTTTAGGTGTTCCAGCTGCCACTGTTCTAGAATTTAAATTAAATCAAATCTTATTAGGATCAAATTTAAGCACAATAAATGTTAACACAGTGAGCCTTTTGATTCTATCACTTGTAATTAGAAAAAAAGGGTGTATGGATTTGTGTCATCGTATTTCTTGTGTTCTTTAAATTTATAGTAGATTTATTAACTGAAATAAATTACCATAAAATTAAAACAGTGTTAGGACGTTCTACTGCGTCAGCTGATGTCGGTCATTCCGCCCCGCTTGTGTTTTTGCGTTATTATAAGAATGAAATGCAGTAGACTGTTATGATTTGTAACGGGTTCGACCCATGTTACTCAAACAACTCAGTTCAGGTGTAAGTAAATGTCTGTGCTGTTTGGGGGAGGGACGTGCTAATGATTTGGTCGGCTCTGTGTGTGTGTGTGAGAGAGAGAGGGGGGTGTCGCGGTGGTTGATTATTCAGTGAAACAAAGGCTCAGCTGAAAAATGTTAGGCACATCAGTCACTTAACCCCCAATAAAAGGTATTTGAGTGTTATGATAGTTGTAATATAACAGATGCGCACTGAATACTAAACCAGGCACGGAGATTAATGAACCAAGATAGCCCCCATACCCGTTTAAAAAATAAATAAATAAATAAATACCAAATAATATTATTGTGTATAGACTGATTAAAAACAATGCAATTTATGCTATCATAAGGAAAATAACAAGTTCTTCCATTCCAATGATTAAAAAAGGTAACAATGTCAACTTTAGAATCTAGAATCCAGGAGATTAAAATTACACAAATTGAAATCACTGAAAGTCTCCAGAAGAGCCTCAGATTCAAGTGGTTTTTAAAGTGTGGAGAGGTCCATTACAGTTTCTCTGAATGTATAGGTGAGAACAGCCGATTCACACCTGGGGAGGGTGAATAATTTGTATTTGAATGTTGTCTGGCATTGTAAAGCACTATAGTGACACTAAAAGAACAACCCAGGATTAATAGGAATTCTTATACTGCATAAACATTATTTAGCACAAAAAAATTCCTCGCGCTCGGGAAAACTATGCGTGCGGTTGAGCGCTGGTTAGACTATAGGAAATTAAATCGGAGGGTTTTTATTTAGACTATTAAAAAAATAACCTGCGTCTATTTTTAGGCGTGCCAGCTGCCACTTTTTAGTTAGAAGTTTTCAATACAAAGCTTATAATGCCCACATGACATGACGGAATAAGGCACGGCTGGTGATGATTGGGGTTTGTTGGGTTACAGTGGATTTTACTACGCGGTGTGAGTGCAATGGCCATCCGTCTGCTCGCGCTGACTCTGCTCTCCGCGGATGGCCCCCTCCCACCTCTCGCTCCTTTGAAGTCCCCGGGCGCGTTCCATTTGCCCTGCTTGCATGCCGCACTTCCGCGTTGTTGCACGCGCGCTGCATACACAGCGCGTAGTAAAATCCACTGTAGCCCAACAAACCCCGAGTATTTTATAGCGCGGGGTGCAAGCCCGGGCAACGATAGCAACGATAGCTCACCAGTCATGTGTAATTCTGCGGTCCCGTTGCTTCGCATGTCTGAAGGGGAGGCCGCCTAACTAGTGAACGAGGAGCGATATTGATTTGGGCGCACGCCGTGACAGGCTGAAAAAACTGCTGTCAGATTAATGTGCAAAAACTATATAATAAAACTATATAAGACTACATGCCTTTATAAGACTTAACTTTTATTTAAGCGCACTCACAATAACGAAAAAACGTTGTGATTTTGTAAGTGTTGTGATTTTGTAAGTGTTGTAAGCTGTGCTGCTCTGTATTGTTTTTGGTGAACTTGAGCACGTCAGAAAATGAACGCAAACGTTTTTTTTTAAGTCTGCTTGCTGTTTTCCCGACGTGTTCATAATCATTAGTCTACTTCTGCCGGTGCGCTCTGGAAAACTTAATGCATGCGGCTGAGCGCTGATTAAAACTATGGAGTAAATTAAAGAGGAGAATCACGATTCTGAAGTCCTGAGCCCAAACCTCATTTAAATTAAATCAACAAATACTATAAGTAAAAAAAAAAACAATAGCCCACGTTTAGAAACCGTTTATAAATTCTTTCCGACATGAGTTGGCCCGGTGTTATGCGCAGAGCGCCGGGAGATTTCCTGAAGCTCAGAAATCACTGGGCATTTTTTCTAAATAGAAAATCTTTAACAACTGATGGAGGTTTTGAGCTGTATACACACGCATTCCTGCCTAAACAACTCTTAAAACTACACCTGTGACACAATAACAGTAATATTTCAAACATTCTGCAGGCTGATATTTGGAGAAAGGAAAGAATAATGAATAAACCAGTTGTTGGGTCAAAATAACCCAACCAGGTGTTCATTTGTAAACTACATCTCATATAAGCCAACATGAGCAACCCAACAATGTGTTTAAAGTACCTGAAATAATCCAGAACTTAAATAACAATAAACAGATACAGAGATACGCTGTATAACGGTCACTGTTGTATTTACGGCAACGAGCGAAAATGTCACTTTGCGCCACCTGGCGGCCATTTTACGAATGACTTTGAAATGCAACTAATTTATTTTGGCCGCTGACGTTTTCACGCGGCGGTGAGCGCGACGGTAATAACCATTCCAATTGATTAACTACTGTACATGGCTTAAGTAAAACAGAACATCACATTGAGTATTCAATACAATTTATATAGCGCTTGGTCAATGGTCATTGTCTCAAAGCAGCTTCACAAAAATATAACATTGAGTAGATGTTTTTATACAAAAACAAGTGGTGTAAAACAGAAAAGTTATACTCTCCCTGCGCTCTGAAACATTGATTAAGGATTATTTATCCATTTATTAATGTCAGTAAGGCTACTTATACTTTTTTTAAAAGATCTGTTAAAGAAAGTATCTTCATTATTTGGTATAAACTCTTTTTATAAGGGTATTCTTGGCCTGGGTCAAAATTTACCTGAACCATACTATGAAGGCGTGAAATAAAAAAAACAGTATGTAAGGGTTAAGCGTGAGATTGTAGTGTGTGTGATTATAGAGAGTATTTATGATTATGGTGACTGTGTTAGATTATAGTGTGATTATAGAGAGTATGATTATGTTGAGTGTGTGAGATTATAGAGAGTGTGATTGTAGTGTGATTATAGTGAGTGAATAAGATTATAGTGAGTGTGTGTGATTATAGTGCGTGTGAATTCAGATAAGACAGAGATATTACTCATCGGCCCAAAAAGCAGCACACAACAGCTTTCACAATTCAGCCTGCGTTTAGAAGGATGTACTGTTACTACCAGCTCAACAGTAAAAGACCTGGGCGTAATATTAGACAGAAACTTATCCTTAGAAAATCATATTTCAAATATTACAAAAACAGCCTTTTTCCATCTTAGAAATATCGCCAAACTTAGGAGTATCCTATCCGTATCTGATGCAGAAAAGCTAGTTCATGCATTCATGACCTCCAGACTGGACTATTGTAATGCATTACTAGGTGGTTGTCCTGCATCCTCAATAAACAAGCTACAATTAGTCCAAAGCTGAAGTTGAAGGCCGCTATCAGAGTGACCTGGGCCTCCATACAGTAAGACCTCAGCAGTGCCACAGACTGATCGCCTCCATGCCACGCCCACTGCTGCAGTAATTCATGTGAAGGAGCCCCGCCCAAGTACTGAGTGCTGAACATGTTCATACTGTTCAGTCGTCCAAGATTTCAGTCTTAAAAATCTTTATTTAAATTTTTTATTGTTCCTAAGTAATATTGTAATTTTCTGAGATACTAAATTTTGGGTTTTCATTGGCTGTTAGACATAATCATCAAAATAAAAATAAATAAACACTTAAATTACATTAGCCTGTGTGTAATAAAACTATAATATATATATATATATAGTTTATATTAATAAAACTATAAATGTTTCACTTTTTAAACTGAACTACTGAAATAACATTTTTAGATATTTTAATTTATTGAGATGCACTTGTAGTGTGTTATTGTAGTGAGTGTGTGATTATATTAAGTGTGATTATATCTATATAATATGTTTTACTTTTTAAACTGATTTACTGAAATTATTTTTAATGATATTCTAATTTATTATGACGTACCTGTAGTGTGTTACTGTAGTGAGTGTGTGTGATTATTCACCGATAGACTTTGTGTTAATGTATGATGATAACCGTGCTTGCGCACATGTGCATTGTAGCTTCTGGTCCTCAGCGATGTGACGTGTCCTTTCAGCAGTGATGTGCAGGACGATAGCATGAAGGACAGTGTGGACAAATCATTCATAACGACAATCTGAATAGATGTGTGTGTGTGTGTGTGTGTGTGAGAGGCAGGGTGTTACTGTTTGGGTTTAATAACCACTGAATTATTAAATGTATGTGTGTGATTAGTGTGTGTGTGTGTGTGATTAGTATGTGTGTAATTAGTATGTGTGTGTGTGATTAGTGTTTGTGATTAGTGTGTGTGTGTGTGATTACTGTGTGTGTGATTAATGTGTGTGTGTAATTAGTATGTGTGATAAGTGTGTAATTAACGCACTTTCAGAATTCAGAACTTTAGTAAACTGGAAAAAGGTTCAAATCACAAGTTTAACTTTAAATGTCTTTTTTTATTAATTCCATTTAATGTTTGAGGCAGATTGAACGGTGCCACACACACACACACACACACACACAGGTTTCAGGCACAAAATGAAAAAGCACATTAAATAAAATAATTTTACAATAAATTCATGTGCTAAAATAACAGAACAGTAACTGTGTGTGTGTAAGGACACAGTACCTCTCTCTCTCTCTCACACACACACACACACACACACACACACACATTCAGGATCAGTAACAGCGGGCAGCCGTGTGATGTGGACTCACTGGACGCCAGTGATGTTTGTTAAACTTGTACACAGTGTGTTACTGCAGTAACGCTTCTCTCTCTCTCACACACACACACACACACACACACACCTTAGACCACCAGAGTTTAAGTGTAAAAGCTTTAAATCAGGACTTAAGAGAATAAACTCAGAGTAACCAAAACTAGATAAAGCACTTTAAGAATTAAAAATCTAACGATGATGTTGAGGTCGAATTAGGAAAATAAACTGGAGACAAAAACACGCGGCGATAAAACTGAACCCCAATATGAGCAACGTCCTCTTCATATCTCACACACACACACACACACACACACACCATCAGCTGAGGTGTGTTCAGCCTGTGATGTTTCACTTCAACACTCCACTGGGGGGCGTACGGTCACAGGCTGGGCATGCTGCGGGCTGGGCTCCAGCGTGTGTGTGTGTGTGTGTGTGTGAGCGAGAATCAGCACAGGGGATCCTGTATATAGATCGTGTATTGGCTGGAGTCTGAATTAAACCACGCCCACAGTAATGTATACACACAAGGGGGATGTGTGTTTGTAGAGAGTAGTTTGTAGAGACGCGGGTGTGTGGCGGAGAGATCAGGGAGAGACGCGGGTGTGTGGCGGAGAGATCAGGGAGAGACGCGGGTGTGTGGCGGAGAGATCAGGGAGAGACGCGGGTGTGTAGCCGCGGACGGTTTGATTTAAACGCAGAAAAAACAGAACAATAAACACGCAGCGCATGTAATACTGAGAACGAGGGGGCAGGGGGCGCTGCAACACATCACAATACTCTAATAAATATCTCTGGTAACATTGCCACAGGGCGTGTGTGTGTGTGTGTGTGTGTGTGTGTGTGTGTCGGAATTACCATATCAGAGCAGAAATGATCATCACTATCTAAAGGCTAAAGATACACCAATGACAATGAGGATGATGACAAACGTCTGACCTCTGCCCGCCTTTTTATTTAAAAATTTAATTTCTAAAGTCAGAGACGTGACGAGTTTTAGCACCTGTTATCCCTCTCTCTCTCTCTCTCACACACACACACACACACACACACACACACACACACAAAGTGTTAGTTTTGACTTTTAGTACAGAATAATTTAAATAAACTTTTTTTTTCTTTGTCAGTTAAAGTGTCCATAAACGTATAATCACGTCTTTTATAAATCATGTGATCAGATTGATCCTTGGGCACGCTAACGGTTTTAACACACACACACACACACACACAGTGGGCTGCAGTGTGTGTGTGTGAGTCTCATTGAACTGCCACTGGTTTAATTCTGAAGATGTAGATATGAAGGTGTGAGGCGATCTGGTTACACACACTCACACAGTAACGCACCAGATCAAACAGGGACAGCATCTGCAAAACACACACACACACACACACACGCTCGGTTACAGACTGTGTAGTGTTCAGACTGCTGCAGGTGTTAGTCAGAGGGATGTGACACTCACCAGCGCGAGCCACAGCACCGCGTACTCGTCTATAAAACTGTTGAAATACTGATTAAGGAACAGAAGCCCGGGACCCAGAAACGCCACGTCGTGGAGATGCATCTCACTCTTCGTCATGTGAGCGACCTACAACCGGACAGAACCACCACACACACACACACACACACACACACACACACACGGTCTGACTACTGACACAATAAAACACAGTCAGTGTGTGATACACTCTTCATACAGAATACTGTGTGTGTGTGTGTGAGAGAGAAAATATTCACCACCAGTTTGTTGGTAATTTTGGCGGAGACGAAGCCGAAGGCGAGGATGTAGAGACAGGGGTGTTTCTCAAACAGCTGGATGGCAGATTTCTTATAGATCATCATCGCGAGCACTATAACAGAGCCGATGTGCAGGACCGGTGATAACACACTCGTCCCCTGAGAGAGAGCGAGAGACACGCGCACACACACACACACACACACACACACACAGGGACACTCTGAATTTCCTCAGGATTTAACACAAACACACACTACACAATGATTTCCTTATAGCCACCTGTTAGTCCCCCCTGCTGGGTCTTAGTGCGCGTCTCCTACTAGTATAATCAACATGCGCGCGTGTACTGTTTACTATAACACTGTGATCACGTTGTGTATGTGTGTAAAACATGTTTGTAAGGGTGTGTGTACAGCGCGCGTGTACTGTTTACTATAACACATGTGCGTGCTCGTGTGTAAAACAAAAGAGTCTCATTAGAGAGAATAAAGATCCATTTTCTCTCCCTCTCTGCCTGCACTGCACTCATTGGACAGCGTGCCCCCCCTCCCCCTCTCACACACACACTCTAATGGAAACACTGCTCTGTCATGAGTCTTTTCAAAGGTGAAGTGCACAAACACACACAGCACGTGCACACACAAACACTAACAGAAACACTTATCTTTAGGAATTCAGCTTTACTTTTTTCAAAGGTTAAGGTTGCAGGTTAATTTGATTTATTTTGACTTCATATTTTGCATTAATTATTTTTATATATTTATTTTTTAAGGCTGTGAAACTAATAATCTTTTAATTATTTCTTATGAGGGAAATCCACTTTGATTTACGAGTGTTTCACAAGTGTGCTCGTAATCCAAGATTCCACTGTATAAACTATTAAAACATTTAGAAGAGACGTGTAAATAAAGTATAATATTAAATAAATAGTTCTACATAAAAAAGTAAATAAAATATTTTAGTCTGTTTCTATACGTTTAGTCCCATCAGTTGTGTTTTGGTTCTGTGTTTCCTCCCCAAATCCTGAGGGGAATCCCGGTGACGCAGACCGACGCCCAGCGTTGTTTACACACATACGGCCGGTCGTCATTAAGACCGTTAATCCTTATGTCTCTTTGCAGAAACACCAAAACGTATTACTCTCCGATGGGACTGTGTCACGGGACAGAGCCTTCAATCATCGTGCTCCTGGATCGACTTGTAGAACCGATGAGGCCGATACAATACTCCCTCTCACTCACTCACACACACACACACACACACGGTATACAGGACTTGGGGCTATGCATCTGACCAAAATATTTTGTATATTGTTGTAATTAGGTGTACTTTGTGCACTGCAGTGTCTACTGCGTGTTGAATTTTTTGACCGGCTACCGGAGTGGATGTAACCAGAAGTGTGTGTGACCGAAGTGTGTGTGACCAGCTTCATCACTTTTACGTTGAAACTGCTTCACCTGATAAAACTAAATCCAGACAAAATGTTGGTCCGTGAGGGGAAAATTCAGTGTGTCGGGGCATTCGTGTGTCGAGGGTCAACCGTAATAACAACAACTACAACAACAACTATCATATGGGTATTAACAGGTATGTTCTCCTGTCCTGGCTGTGTGTCTACAGAGTGTGTGTCTGTGTGTGTGAAAAGGGCGTGGCAAAGTCCTCACTTCTGGCTAACTTACACACAGACAGTAGAACATGATCTCTCTGCCATGGAGACAGATGTTGCATCTAATATTGCATCTTAAATTTCCCAATGGGAAAGTGTGTGAGAGAGAGAGAGAGAGAGAGAGAGAGAGACTCACTGCAATGGTGGACCCGTTCTTTCCGACTCCTCCTGTGAAAATGACTCTAAAATAATTAGTGCAGCAAATCACAGCGCCCACAAACGTACACAGCGCCGGGACGATCTTCATCTGGATGTTCAGTACTGGGATCTGGCAACCCGAATGACAGAGAAACACAAACGTTTCACACACACACACACACACAGATTCACTTACTCTCCTCTGTATCTCTGCATTGTAAGTTTATTAGTACAGTTATGTACGTTATACTTCTGGAACACAATCACTGCATTCCAGTGCAGTTAATTAGAAATTAAGTCATTACACTGCCTTTAAACACACACACACACACACACACACAATCAACTTCACAAAGCTAATTCCTGGTAATTTTAACAGTTCATTAGTAATTTGTTATAGATTATTATTAATTATTAATTATTATTATTATTACAGATGAGTGTACATGGAGAATTACCAGAGCCTGCCAGAAAGCAGATCCGCCCACAGCAGCCAGCAAATACATCACCATAATGAAGATCTGCACCTCAGTCACATCAATGCTGACACACACACACACACACACACACACACACACACAGAGGGGTGGGGGGACAGAGTGGTAAAGAGGGACAGACAGACGGGAGAGAGCAGTGTTAGTTACAGCACTGAACATTTCCTGACAGGTTTGTGGGCAGAGTAAGCAGGAAGCTGATTGGCTGATCCCTGATGTTAGAGCAGCTCTGATTGGCCGATCGATGCTGGAGTTTACCGTTAGGTTCCAGAATCTGGGGCCGATGACGGCGGTGAGAACGAGCAGCAGAGCCAAAGTCAGCTGCAGCTCTGTACTGTCATATCTACAGTGTTACACAGAGGGACAGGTCACAACTCCGCCCCCCCCAACTGACACACACAATAACTCCGCCCCCCCACTGACACACACAATAACTCCACTCCCCTACTGACCGACACAATAACACAATAACTCCTCCCCCCCTACTGACCGACACAATAACTCCTCCCCCCCCACTGACCGACACAATAACTCCTCCCCCCCACTGACCGACACAATAACTCCTCCCCCCCACTGACACACACAATAACTCCACTCCCCTACTGACCGACACAATAACACAATAACTCCTCCCCCCCTACTGACCGACACAATAACACAATAACTCCTCCCCCCCTACTGACCGACACAATAACTCCTCCCCCCCACTGACCGACACAATAACTCCTCCCCCCCACTGACCGACACAATAACACACAACTCCGCCCCCTACTGACCGACACAATAACACACAACGCAGCCCCCTACTGACCGACACAATAACACAACTCCTCCCCTTAGTGACAGACACAATAACAACTCCGCCCCTTAGTGACAGACACAATAACACAACTCCGCCCCTTATATATCCAGAGAGTTCTATAAAATTATAGAAAGTGCTCCCATGCACTCGTCTACCGTATGGCTCCCACACAATTAAAAAATATTAATAAACACAAAACAGCGCCACCTACTTACCGAACAATAAACAGAACGTGCTATAGATATAGTAAAAGTAGAAGCAAACTGCAATTCGTCTTTATACTTTATCCTTTTATAAGTTATACACCTTTATTTTGTATAAGTCTTCGATCTGGAATTGCTCTGTGTGTGTGTGTGTGTGTGTGTGTGTGTATAAAAGAGAGACTCACATGCCAAATCGCAGTGTTCCAGAGACGTAGGTCTGCCAGTGAGCACAATAAAACATAAACATTCCTGCAAAACAGCAGAAGAACATCCAGTCTGGATTTGTCCCCAACTGCACTGCGATACTCGTCCCCAGGACCACGAACACTGCAGGAGGGTTGGGGGGGGGGTGTTAATGTGAGGGTTATGTTGTGATGTGCATATCAGCATATCAGTATTGTTAAACAGGTAACGTGTAAGGCGTTTATGCACTTATACCTGTGGACAGAGAGTCACAGCCGTGATCAAACAGCTCCCCTAGTGGCGAAGAGCTGTTAGTGCGCCTGGCCTGTTTTCCATCGATCGCATCCAGGGACTGGTACACAAACAGACCCACTGCACACAGCAGGTACGCCCAGAGTGGAGCCTACACACACACATACGCGCACACACACACACACACACACACACACACACACACACACACGGGTACATAATAGAATTAAACAGGTCCATTTATATGTGTTTGTGTGTGTGTCTGCCCTAGTTTAAGACACTGCTAAGAAACAGAGCTCCTCATCCACACTCAACATGTTTGAGTGTGAATACACACCTTGTCTGTGTTTCTCTGTCTCCAGTGTTCCTGTACAGAGTTGTAACACGCTTTTTATAAAACTTAGTTACACAAATACGGAATCTAAAATCTAAGTTCGGGCATAGCGTAGGCTTGGCGGAACAAGAAATGATGCACAACAACAATTCAAGACAAATCTTCAGTGTATTAAGTGACAAACAAACAAACCAGGTGCACCCAGACAAACAATAATATTTACAAAAATATATACAAATGTATGAGATGGGGTGTGTCTGAGTGTGTGAGTGTGTGGAATGCAATGTCCAAAATCCATGTTGTTATGGTGACTGTATGAGGGTGAATGGCGGGAGAGATGGTTCGGTCTCACCGGTTTAAAGATGTTCAGTCAGGGAGCACGAAAACGGATAAAGAGGGGTATTGAAGGGTCCAGTAAAGACAAATCCACCACGAGAAAATAATCCACTGGCACAACAAACAATCGCTCTCTCTCTCTTACAAAATCCAGCGCGCTGTCTCCTCATCTCTCCACCTCCTCGCTTCTTCACGGCAGCG
>NC_071122.1:26302500-26320000 GCF_024256425.1 Clarias gariepinus
TGTTATGCACATAAAATTTGACACTATGCTGGTTCACACACACCCTTTCTCTCTCTCTCTCGCCTTTAGCATGTGTGTATGTTTGTGAACCGGCACGATGTCATATTACGCGCGCGCACACATAAGGACAGACCCAAACACACACACATATTGCCTGTGTACATAAACGGAAACACTTATCTGTCTGGATTTATTTTAACTTTTTTTACACAGGTAAAGTGCAGGTTAATTTGTTTTATTTTTACTTTATATTTTGTGTTAATTATTATGTTTCCGAATGTTTTGGAATACGAGCCCGTTTCCGGAACGAATTATGCTCATAATCCAAGGTTCCACAGTATTTCCATATATAACTTAAAAATGAATAAATAAATAACATTACAGGAGAATATAATATACAGGAGAAACCTAATGTTATTTATTCGTTAATTGTTAAGTGGCAATTAATATGGAAATACTAAATGATTTTGTACGTAATTATGCAGACATGATAAACATATATAACAAAATTGGTACAGCATATAATATGGTGCCTAAGACTTTTGCACAGTACTGTACCTACACACATACGCACACATACACACACATACACTCACACGTACATACACACACACACATATTCAATTCAATTCAATTCAATTCAATTTTATTTGTATAGCGCTTTTAGCAATTTTCATTGCCGCAAAGCAGCTTTACATAGTCAAAAGAATTATTTAAGTTTGTATGAAATGTGAATTTGTATGAATCAAAATGGTCAGTTTGTCCCTGGTGAGCAAGCCGAGGGCGACAGTGGCAAGGAAAAACTCCCTGAGATGGTAATAGGAAGAAACCTTGAGAGGAACCAGACTCAACAGGGAACCCATCCTCATCTGGGTGAAACAGAAAGCAGTAAATGATCTGCATTTATACAGTGTGTAGGGTGGGAGGCAGTTCAGCTATAATAGCTGATGTTAATTGATGTTAATATGGAGTCCAGGTAGTTATTGAAGACCCAGGTAGACTTGTAAGAAGTTCCAGTCATGAACTATCGAACTGTCAAGTCCCCAGAGAAACAGTTGCCAACACCAGTCAAGGCCAGAACCATTTTCTAGGTAGAGAGAATCATCCCCAGACACCAGACGCATCAATACAATAGTCCAACCTAGAGGTGATAAAAGCATGAACTAGTTTTTCTGCGTCGTTTAGCGACAATAAATTTCTTATTCTGGCAATATTTCTGAGGTGAAAGAATGCTATCCTGGTAATATTATCTACATGTGCTTCAAATGAAAGGCTGGAATCAATAATCACACCAAGGTCTTTCACTGTTGCATTTGATGGAACAGAAAGGCCATCTAAAGTTACGGTGTGATCTAAAATTTTACTCCTAGCTGTATGCGGTCCTATGACTAGAACTTCTGTCTTATCCGGATTTAGCAGAAGGAAGTTAATTAGCATCCAATTTCTTATGTCCTGCACACATTGCTCAATTTTAGTAAGCTGTTTTTTCTCATCAGGTTTTGCTGAGACATATAACTGTGTATCGTCAGCATAACAATGAAAACTAATACCATGCTTACGGATTATGTTGCCCAGAGGAAGCATGTAAAGGGAAAAAAGCAGTGGACCTAAAACTGAACCCTGCGGAACGCCAAACTCCACTAGAGAACATGCAGAATAATCACCATTTAAGTCTACATACTGATAACGATGGGTCAGATAGGATCTGAGCCAGGAGAGGGCTGTACCCTTAATTCCCACTACATTTTCTAATCTGTGAAGAAGAATAGCGTGATCAACAGTGTCAAAAGCTGCACTGAGGTCAAGTAATACAAGCATAGTTACACAACCCTGATCAGAGGCCAACAGAATGTCATTTACTACTTTAACGAGCGCTGTCTCTGTACTGTGATGAGGCCTAAATCCTGACTGATACAGTTCATGTATGCCATTTCTATGTATATATGAGCATAACTGCTCCGCTACTATCTTTTCCAGAATCTTAGAGATAAAGGGGAGGTTTGATATTGGTCTGTAATTGGACAGCTGACAGGGGTCGAGGTCAGGTTTCTTAATTATTGGTTTGATAACTGCCATTTTAAAAGATTTTGGAACATATCCAATGCTGAGTGAAGAATTAATTATTCTCAACAGGGGTTCTATTATTGCTGGTACTATCTGTTTAAGAAAATGTGTCGGTACAGGATCTAATATACAGGTTGATGAATTTGAAGAAGAGATGAGTGAAATTAGTTCATTCTCTTCAAGGGGAGTAAAGTATTCTAGGTTCTGATCTGACATGGCTAGATTAACATCTGCATCAATTACATTGTTCGGTTTCAAAACCTCAATTTTATGCCTAATATTTACAATTTTATTATTAAAAAAGTTCATGAAGTCCTCACTATTGCATGATGTTGTAGAGATTTCTGCAGTGGTCTTATTTCTGGTTAATTTGGCTACAGCATTAAATAAGAATCTAGGATTATTTTTGTTATTTTCTATAAGAGTGGAGAGATATGTTGATCTAGCTACACTAAGAGCTTTTCTATAGTTCAGGATGCTCTCCTTCCATGCTATTTGAAATACTAGTAATTTAGTTTGACGCCATTTACGTTCTAATTTCCGAGCGGTCTGTTTTAGAGTGCGCGTGTGATCGTTATACCAGGGAGCAAGTTTTTTATCTTTAATAATTTTTCTTTTGACTGGAGCTACATTATCTAGGGTATAGCGAAATGTTGACTCTAAATATTCAGTCGCCTGATCGAGTTCTGTGGGGTCAGACGGTGATCTAATCAAAATTGGGAACTCTGGGAGATTACTGATAAAACTCTGTTTGGTAGTTGATGTGAATGTACGTTTCATACGGTAGCGCGGCGCTGTGTGTACATTATTATTGTGACACACTTGAATTGAGACAAGATAGTGATCTGAGATAACTTCAGATAGTGGTATTGTGAATAAATTTCTTATACTTAATCCAAATAATATTATTAAATCTAAAGTGTGACCTGCTTTATGAGTGGGTCCTACTACACAATGATTTACTCCTACCAAGTCCAGTATAGACATAAATGCAGTTCTCAGAGGGTCTTCTGGGTTTTCAAAATGAATATTAAAATCTCCAGCAATTAACACTTTGTCTACAGAAACGACTAGGTTTGAGAGGAAATCTGCAAATTCACTAAGAAATTCCGAGTACGGCCCTGGAGGTCTGTAAATGACAATTAGCGGGATCGACTGAGCTGACTTAATATAGTTAAATACACTTATGTTACTATAAAGAATTTCAAATGAATTAAATTTGTGTCCGTGTTTTTGTACAATAGTCAAATTATCATTGTGAATAACTGCGACGCCTCCTCCTCTACCAGTTAACCGAGGCTGGTGTATGTAGCTGTATCCAGGAGGACTAGCTTCATTTAGAGCTACATACTCGTCCTGTTTAATCCAGGTTTCTGTTAAACAGAGTATATCAAACTCCTGATCTGTGATAATTTCATTAACTATAACTGCTTTAGATGCGAGAGATCTAATATTTAACAGTCCTAGCTTCAGATCAGAGGTGCCGGCTGCGCATTCAGTCTGATCCAAGTTTGTAGTCTTTATGCTAATTAAATTACTAAAACAGACTTTCTGAGTCTTTCTAAATTTGATTTTAGCTCGGGGAACAGACACAGTCTCAATAGAGTGAACCCTGAGTGACGACTCTATGCAGCTAGCAGACGGTTGGGTTAGCCTGTCTGTCTGCTCCCTGGCCTGGGCTCTGGATTGTCACCGATTAACTAGGCCTTTTCTAAGACTATGAGCTATACTACAAGAAATGAGAGCAGCACCTTCCCGAGTGGGATGGACACCGTCCCGCCCTAACAGGCCAGCTTTGCCCTCAAAGGTCTTCCAATTCTCAATAAAGCCCACGTTGTACAGTACACACACATATAGTAGGTGCCATGTCAAATAGCCGCAGCCATGTGAATGGCGTGCGAATGGCGTACGGCTGCCCTATGGACGGTGTGATCCCTCCTCCCTCTACTGCCAGAAAGGCGTGTCGAGATTTCACAGTAAACACGCCCATTCAAGGCCTATTTATGCATTTACCTGGTTCCACCACTAGATGGTGCTTCGTTCTCAAGGACACGTTAACACAAGCCAGCAATTTATCTGCACTGAGTTGCAATCACGGGATTTTAACAAACCCACCCCCACCCCCGCCGAACTGACGCTGCCAAACTGCACTAGAGATGAAGATGGCGGATTAATGGACTATTCGCGGTAAGTGGTGTTTTATTATATAAAATTTGTTTGGGATTAGTTTACAGTTTATTTCCCAGTTTAGTTTTTTATTGGCGTTTTGAAAATCACTGGCAGCACCAGCAGCGGTCAGATGTAACTTTAGATAAGTTAATGATCTGTTTATCAAGTCTGGAGTTAACATTACAGCTTACTGTCAGTGTCACAAACTCACAATGTCACTCCTCTTTAACTAAAAAAGACACTAAAGCTTCGAAAATACTATTAATGTCCCTATTACAAAAGAAGAGTGAAGATGAGTGTTTGTGCTCTCTGAAAATACCTCCAGAGTCTCACTGAGTGTTGTCTGGATAATTCAGCATTTATTTATTCTTTGGGTAAGAGTTAATCTGCAGGTTATTTCTGTAAATATATGTGATGCAGTTTATGAAGGACACAAGCTGAGGATAGATGTACAGGAGCTCGCGAGCCAGGTTTATATTTTTCCCACTTTGGCCGTGACATTGCGCGGTAGCGCGAGCGCTTAGTTACCGAGCTGGATAAAAACTCTGAGGTGTTTATCAGTTAAGGAGTGGGGGGAGGTGTGTGTGTGGGGAGGAGAGGTGTGTAGGGGGATTCAGTACTCGGGAAGTTATAGTTTGGCTTCAGAGATGAACTAATGCTCATATACGACTGTTATATCGCTTAACTTATTTGTATGAAAAGCGCATTAAGTAAATTCTCGGTTAATTAAATGCAGACAATAATACAGACAGATAGTGGCTAACGCTAACAAAGTTCACTGGTTAACATAAGCACAGTATTTTAGCACAGTAATTTACATTCCAGAATTCCCCAAAACAGTATTTGTCACACTCTGTGGTAAATAGGTTTATTAATATATTTTATTTTTATTACAACTAGATGTTCTGTAAAGTTTATTTATCTTTGTCTTCACTAAATTCTCTTGTTGTCTTTAATCAGAGCTCCGCTGTGGAGGATTGGGGGGTCAGATGGGTGACGGTTGGCCTTTTGGACCCACTGGAGGAGCCTGAACAAGCTGCTGAGGGAGCTGAGGGAGGGATGACGTCACAGTGCAACAGCTTTAGAATGAGGTTTGGTCAGGTCTATATTCTAAAACATAGAATTGCAAACCGTCTGATACTTTGGGGGAAACAAAGACTTAAACTGTTCTATCTTTAATAGTTTTTAAAATGGATATTTTAATATACACCGCGTTCCAAATTATTATGCAAATTGGCTGTAAGTGTCATAAACATTAAATGTTTAGTTTTTAAATTAAACTCATGGATGGTGTTGTGTCTCAGAGCTCTTTGGATCACTGAAATTAATCTCACACACCTGTGATAATTAGTTTCCCAGATGAGCCCAATCACAGGAAAAGTACTGAAGAAGATTGTTCCACATTATTAAGCAGGCCACAGGTTTCAAGCAATATGGGAAAGAAAAAGGATCTCTCTGCTGCCGAAAAGCGTCAAATAGTGCAATGCCTTGGACAAGGTATAAAAACATTAAATATTTCACTAAAAACTTAAGCCTGATCATCGTACTGTGAAGACATTTGTGGCTGATTCAGATCACAGACGGGTTTCGTGCAGATAAAGGCAGAATGAGAAATGTTTCTTTCAGACAAATTCATCGGATTAAGAGAGCAGCTGCTGAAATGCCATTATAAAGAAGCAAACGGGTATTTGAAGCTGCTGGTGACTCTGGAGTCCCGCGAACCTCAAGGTGTAGGATTCTTTAGAGGCTTGCAGTTGTGCATTAACCAACTATTCAGCCACCCCTAAAACGGTTGCAGTGGGCCGAGACATACATGAAGACTAGTCTTGTTTACTGATGAGTGTCGTGTCACCCTATATGGTCCAGATGGATTGAGTTGTGGATGGTTGGTGGATGGCCACCTTGTCCCAACAAGGCTGCAAAGTCAACAAGGAGGTGCCGGAGTCATGTTTTGGGCCGGAATCATGGGGAGAGAGCTGGTAGGCCCCTTTAGGGTCCCTGAAGGTATAAAAACCTCGGCAAAGTATATAAAGTTTTTGACTTTCTTCCATGATACAAAAAGAAGAACCGTGCCTTCCGTAGCAAAATCATCTTCATGCATGACATGCACCATCTCATGCTGCAAATAATACCTCTCTGTCATTGGCTGCTATGGGAATAATAGATGAGAAACTCAGGGTGTGGCCACCATCCTCCCCTGACCTCAACCCCATTGAGAACCTTTGGAGCATCCTCAAGTTAAAGATCTAGGAGAGGAGGCAGTTCACATCAAAACAGCAGCTCTGGGAGGCTATTCTGACATACTGCAAGAAATTCAAGCAGAAACTGTCCAAAGACTCACAAGTTCAATAGATGTAAGAATTGTGAAGGTGATATTAAAGAAGGGGTCCTAGAGTAAGATGTAACATGCCCTGTTAGGATGTTTTTGATTTAAATAGTTTTTATTTCAGTAAATATTACCTCGAAAGGCCATTTCTTTAGTTCTTTAAAACCTATACATTTTTTTAACTCTGTTGTGCATAATATTGTTATCATTCTGAGGTTTAATAAAATTAGAATTATACCCTAATGGTTGATGACTTGAAAATTATACTGACTGTCATTTGCATTGACTAATTATGAAAATCAGAGAAATATATCATTTGCGTAATAATTTGGAACGCGGTGTAAAAGAGCCAGATAGAGACTGATAAGCAGCTGGTCTTATCCAGGTATTTTAATGAACTTTAAGCTAAAATACAACATGTATTCACCTGTTTTATACAAAATACTGTTTTAACTTTGACTAGTTTTGGAAGAATAATTATTTTTAAGACATGTTTGCGTGTTTAAATTGTTGGGGGATTGTTTGGGGTACTACGCACACATGGTCTATTGTATCCTCAAGTGAAATACATCAATACGTTAATAATTTACACCATGATAACATTAGTGGAGATTAATTAGTGGAGAAGGATCTGAAGAGACTTGTCTCTATTACATCATGACTTTGAGACGTTCACAGTATATAGACAGAGTTTATTTTGCTGACCATTAAAAACAGCCATGTCCAATAAAACAGTGCATCTTTAATAAGCCACATTGGTTTCGAGTCAGAAAGACTGAGAAGCCCCGTAATCGGTGATTGTTTTTGTATTTGTGCTTTTGTATATATTTTTTAAATGTTTAAATAAAACAAGATTTTCAGAGTATATAATTTGTCGTGTCATCTGTTTACAGCGTTGGCTGATTTTGTGATTGAGACCCATACGGGTTACGTTGAAATAATTTTTATTAGTAGCAGTAGTAACCTTGGATAAATCACAATAAAAGCCCACTCTCTCTCTCTCTCACACACACACACACACACACACAAATAGCACATGAAATCGCATAAAACCAAATGGAACTAGGGCTAAAAATGTAAGCAGTAGAATCCAGTAGTCTCCTGTAGGTGAATCCTGTCCTGATAACAGGCGCTGACCCTCTGGAACTACTTAGTTCTGTTAGTATTGTTTTTAAGTGTGAATGTTTATGGGGATTTAATCTGTCTCTGCTGCTGCATCTATTCACCGTAGTGATAAGTGATTAATGTCCCATCAGATCTTTGATGGGGGAACGTTGTGTATGGTTAAATGACTAAAGACATACTGATGGGTAGATATTTGTTCCAGATGTTATGCACCTTTAATCGATTTGTTATGCCAATTTTTAACTGTCAGTGAAAAGAACATCAGCGAAAACATTAGAAATATAACGAAAACAAACCCAAGCAAAAGTTAAATTTTGAGCTTTACTTTGAAGCAAAATATTATCTAGCAGTGTATTATGTAGTGGTTAGCACTGTCGCCTTGCACCTCCGGGTTCGATTCGAATCAGTTGTTATTTATTTTTTTACCACATCATCTTTTTATGAAACTATGGTGACAATGTAAGAACTGCCTGTATATATTGGACTTACTGTTTAGAGCTTCCTGGACACAAGTTAACTGGAACAGTCACTGCTCCACCTGGTGGGATTTTACAGCATTGCAACCATCTTATTGGAAAGCGCATGGGGGCGTTTATGGGGCGGGGCATCGTTAACTGCGTCATCGCAGGGGATCACATTCCGTGCACGGATCGTACATGGTCCTGTCACGGTCCAGGCGGCTGTTTGACATGTCTCCTACTGTAGACACACACACACATATACACACGTACACAGGTACACACACACACAGTCTGTGTGCAGTGTGTGTCTGTGCAGTGCATGTGTGTGTGTGCGTGTGTAAGTGCGATGTGTGTGCAGTGTGTGTGTGTGTGTGTGTGAGTGTATGTGTGTGTGTTATAGAGCTGTGGTTGTGACTGCGCCCCCTGTAGGGGACACGGTGGAGTGTGTGTGTGTGTGTGTGTGTGTGTGTTATAGAGCTGTGGTTGTGACTGCGCCCCCTGTAGGGGACACGGTGGAGTGTGTGTGTGTGTGTGTGTGTGTGTGTGTGTTATAGAGCTGTGGTTGTGACTGCGCCCCCTGTAGGGGACACGGTGGAGTGTGTGTGTGTGTGTGTGTGTGTGTGTTAGTGTGTTATAGAGCTGTGGTTGTGACTGCGCCCCCTTTAGGAGACACGGTGGAGTGAGTGTGTGTGTGTGTGTGTGTGTGTGTGTGTTAGTGTGTTATAGAGCTGTGGTTGTGA
Source organism: Clarias gariepinus (assembly GCF_024256425.1). Classification (NCBI taxonomy): domain Eukaryota; kingdom Metazoa; phylum Chordata; class Actinopteri; order Siluriformes; family Clariidae; genus Clarias; species Clarias gariepinus. Next base: position 26,311,386 of record NC_071122.1, read on the forward strand.
CTGCGCCCCCTTTAGGAGACACGGTGGAGTGTGTGTGTGTGTGTGTGTGTGTTATAGAGCTGTGGTTGTGACTGCGCCCCCTGTAGGAGACACGGTGGAGTGTGTGTGTGTGTGTTAGTGTGTTATAGAGCTGTGGTTGTGACTGCGCCCCCTGTAGGAGACACGGTGGAGTGTGTGTGTGTGTGTGTGTGTTATAGAGCTGTGGTTGTGACTGCGCCCCCTGTAGGGGACACGGTGGAGTGTGTGTGTGTGTGTGTGTGTGTGTGTGTGTGTGTGTGTTAGTGTGTTATAGACCTGTGTTTGTGACTGCGCCCCCTGTAGGAGACACGGTGGAGTGAGTGTGTGTGTGTGTGTGTGTGTGTGTTAGTGTGTTATAGAGCTGTGGTTGTGACTGCGCCCCCTTTAGGAGACACGGTGGAGTGTGTGTGAGTGTGTTATAGAGCTGTGGTTGTGACTGCGCCCCCTGTAGGAGACATGATGACACTGCTGATGAAGAAGGACACCCTGACGGAGGAGGAAACGCAGTTCTATGTTGCTGAAACGGTTCTGGCCATCGACTCCATCCACCAGCTCGGCTTCATCCACCGAGACATCAAACCTGATAACCTGCTGCTCGACTCGAAGGTCTCTCTCTCTGTCTCTCTCTCTCTCTCTCACACACACACACACACATACACACACACACACACACACACACTTTCTGTGTTCTCTGCAGTTTTCATTATGACCTTAAAATTAACCCCCCCCTCTCTCTCTCTCTCTCTCTCCACACCTTCTTCCTCTTCTGCTTTCTTGTTCCTCTTTTTTTCACTACACACTGAGCTGCAGTGCGCTTCACTGTGTGTGTGTGTGTGTGTGTTTCAGGGTCATGTTAAACTCTCAGATTTCGGGCTGTGTACTGGACTTAAAAAGGCTCACCGTACCGAGTTCTACAGAAACCTGAGCTACAGTCTCAACACTGACTTTAGTAAGTGCAGGCCTGTTTCCCAGCATGCACCGCTGCTTATCATGCCTCTTACTCAACTCTGCGTGTGTGTGTGTGTGTGTGTGTGTTGCACCCACAGGCTCTCAGAACATGAACTCTAAGAGAAAAGCAGAAACATGGAAGCGCAACAGGAGGCAGCTGGTAATAACACACTGATAACACCTCTCTCTCTCTCTCTCTCTCTCTCTCTGTCTGTCTGTCTGTTAGTCTGTCAGTCTGTGGGTCTCTATGAGCTGTTTATCTGATGTGTGTGTGTGTGTGTGTGTGTGTCAGGCGTTTTCCACAGTGGGGACCCCAGACTACATTGCCCCGGAGGTATTCATGCAGACGGGCTACAACAAGCTGTGTGACTGGTGGAGTCTGGGCGTCATTATGTATGAGATGCTAATTGGTGGGTGGAGCTCTGTACCCGTGTGTACCCGTGTGTACCCGTGTGTACGTGTGTACCCGTGTACCCGTGTGTACCCGTGTGTACCTGTGTACCCGTGTGTACCTGTGTGTTTGTGTGTACAGTAGGTAGACAACCAGAATGCCTATTACCGCCACGCTCACTGCTGCAGCAAAACAACAGCAGCCAAAATAAATCAGTTGCATTTTAAAGTAATTCGTGAAATGACCGCCAGGTGGCGTAAAAAGTGACATTTTTCACTCACCGCAGTTTAGAATAGTTTTAAATAGAATTAAGTCATAAAAAAGTCATAACAATATGTTGTATCAAAGAAATACTACAGTGATGGTAATTTCCACATCTGAGAACTTTATACAACAAAAATGAAAAATCTGGACTAGAGATATTGATATTTATTGTATAATAATGAGTCAAAAAAACAAACATTGGTTAAATGTTGTTTGGACAGACGATCAAATTCACTAGCTGATCATTTTATTTGTACAAAGAATGAACTGTTATATAGCCTGTCTCTGTTTGTATCTGTTTTTTTATAAATACATTTAAAGACATCAAACTTTAAATATAGAAATAACTGGAACTTTCAGAATAAAATAACACCGGCCCAACACAGCCTCATCTCGAAAATAATTCGTCCTCTTTAACTTCCTAGGTAGTCTAATCAGCGCTCAGCCGCACGCATAAAGTTAAAAAATGCAGGGGGAACAGGATGATCAGGGGGAACAGGATGATCAGGGGGAACAGGATGATCAGGATGATCAGAGGGAACAGGATGATCAGGGGAAACAGGATGATCAGGGGGAACAGGATGATCAGGATGATCAGGGGGAACAGGATGATCAGGGGAAACAGGATGATCAGGGGGAACAGGATGATCAGGGGGAACAGGATGATCAGGGGAAACAGGATGATCAGGATGATCAGGGGGAACAGGATGATCAGGGGAAACAGGATTATCAGGGGGAACAGGATAATCAGGGGGAACAGGATGATCAGGGGGCAGGGGGAACAGGATGATCAGGGGAAACAGGATGATCAGGATGATCAGGGGGAACAGGATGATCAGGGGAAACAGGATGATCAGGGGAAACAGGATGATCAGGGGAAACAGGATGATCAGGATGGTCAGGGGGAACAGGATGATCAGGGGGCAGGGGGAACAGGATGATCAGGGGAAACAGGATGATCAGAGGGCAGGGGGAACAGGATGATCAGGGGGATCAGGATGATCAGGGGGAACAGGATGATCAGGGGGAACAGGATGATCAGGGGGCAGGGGGAACAGGATGATCAGGGAACACAGGATGATCAGGGGAAACAGGATGATCAGGGGGAACAGGATGATCAGGGGACACAGGAAGTGCCTGAACTCAATTTTGAGTTTCATGGCAAAAGGTGTGAATACTTGTGTCCATGTGCTTTCTAATTTCTTTTTTTTTTAATACATTTGCAAAAATCTCAAGTGACCTTTTTTCATATTGTTCTTATGGGGTGTGTGTAGAATTCTGAGGAAAAAACTAATTTAATCCATATTAGAATAAGGCTGTGACGTAACAAAATGTGGAAAAATTATGCACTGTGAATAGTTTCAGAATGTACTGGAGTTTTACTATATAGTTTTTGCACATTAATCTGACAATGTTTTAATTTAATGGTCATTAAGTTTCCGTTTATTTCAGTTAATAAATCTACTACAAATTTAAAGAACACAAAATATAAGATGACTCAAGACCCTAAACGTGTAGCTTTTCTAATTACACATAATAAAATCTAAAGGCTCACGGCGTTAACGTTTACGTTGCTTAAATCCTAAAAATATTGAATTTAATTTTAATTATAAATTTGGACTGTAATGTTACTAATGTGATTATAAATTTGTTTAATTACAATGTTTTACTTGATTTAATCTGCAACAACTCTAGACGAGCTGGGGCTCATTAATCCTGGAGAGAACGACCTGATGCCTGAGGCGTCAGTCTGTAGTTATATACAATAGCGCCACTCAGCGGTAAAAACCAACAAACGCACAAACCCAAATGCTGTCGCAGAGCGCCGCAACGGTAAAAGTAACATACCGCTTGTCCACCTACTGTACATGTGTGTACATGTGTGTTTGTGTGTACCTGTGTGTACCTGTGTGTATCTGTGTGTTTGTGTGTACCTGTGTGTTTGTGTGTACCTGTGTGTTTGTGTGTTTGTGTGTTTGTGTGTACATGTGTGTTTGTGTGTACATGTGTGTTTGTGTGTACATGTGTGTTTGTGTGTACTTGTTTTACTCTTTTAAACTGGACAGTCTTTTGTGTGTGTGTGTGTGTGTGTGTGCACGCAGGATATCCACCCTTCTGTTCCGAGACTCCTCAGGAAACGTATAAAAAGGTGATGAATTGGAAGGAGACGCTGGTGTTTCCCCCTGAGGTGCCGATCTCTGACAGAGCCAAACACCTCATCCTCAGGTAGCACACTTCCCATACTCCCTAACCCCTACATCCTAACCCCTACACCCTTACACTCTTATCCCGTCTCCCTGAATCGTGTGCACTACACAGCAAAAGCATGTGCACTACATAGGGCATGTCGGGCAATAACCAGCAACACTTTCCTAAAACATAGCAGTGCATTTCTAGGACACTGAGACTGTGTGTGTGTGTGTGTGTGTGTGTGTGTGTGCATGCAGGTTCTGTTGTGAAGCAGATCACCGTATCGGAGCTGCAGGTGTTGAGGAGATTAAGAGGAACCCGTTCTTCGAGGGAGTTGATTACGATCACATCAGGTCACTGACTCCATCAACTTCTTCTGCTTCTTTCAACAATATATAATTATTAATTTTAAACAGCGATATAACAGAGTAAACATGTAGAGTTTCAGTGCACACTTTATAAACTCCTTAAAAACCCTCGTACCTCCCACCTGACCCCTCCCTGACTCCAAGCAGGCTTTGTGTAAAAAAGGCTAGACGCCAGGGATATTTAAAGAAGGAAAGGAAAGAAACAAAACATGGAGCTGGAAGTCTGGGTTTAGTCTGCAAACAAAAAACAAGAGGAACTCGGGCCCACACCTGTTAAAATTTTGTGGTGAATCTTTTTCAGGGACAAACAGGACATAATGTCCCTGAAACACTGGGCATGAGTGGGTGACGTGATATCCTTCTGCTTGATTAAAAAAACGCCGGGCCAGGAGGGATGCAAAAGACAATAATCATCGTTTAGCTGAAGTTAGACACCTATCATTGTTTCCAGTGATACCAAAAAGAGCAATCACAGGGTCTGGTTCAAGGTTGCATTGATAATCCCTCCCGAATTTTTCCAAATTCAGGCACGTCCCGTACATATGAATAAGAGACGCCTCTCTGCTTTTACATTTATCACAACAAGAATCGACGTCTGGGTAAAAACGAGAGAGCTTAAGTTTGGGGATATGAGCCCTGTGTACAACTTTACTCTGTAATAAAGATGGCTGGTGTGACTTAAACCCATTAATTCACCATGAATAGCGGATATTAGGCCTTTACGCAGCGCGAACAAACAGGCAATTATCTATAATATTTACATCAGGAGCCTCAGGGAAATTTGGTACTAAAGAGCTAATTGTACGTCTTACTGTAAAAAAAAAAGAGAATTGGGTGTTCAAACGATGCAAACCTATGATTAACAAACAGATTTTTACAAAGCTTGATGCCTTTATTGTATCTCTTGTATTAAAATTTTTGCAGAAAAAGTTAACTTTTGTGCAAATTCAATTTATATCCTTAAAAAATGGCTAAATTTACTATGCAATGACAGCAAAGGTGGCAGGGAGGAGATGGATGGATTTAAAATAAAAAATAGAAGATCATCTGCATATATGCATTGCGTTGGATCACCTAATCCAAGATGGCGGCGTGGCAGTAGCACGCAGGGGCCGCTCCGGAGCCATAATGGTGCTACTTTGCTTAATTCGTGTCGTAGCGAGTTTATTTTACACAGTATATTTACATCGGCGCCAGACACTTTAAGAACTCAATAATCCGGTAAAATACATTCAAGATGAGCTGCCTGAGAAGCTACGCGACCTCGGCTTGCTTCAAGAACCAGGCCTCCAGTTCTCTGCATTGCCTGATGCCGGTGGCCAGAGGAGGGGACATCATAAGTGGTGCGCGAGGAAGCCGAAGCGCGGCAAGCGGGCGGGAGTCTGTGCTAGACAACAAACCCTAAAATCAAACCTTCATCAATCATCATCGTCAAATGTTTGCTCCCTAGAAAATAAACTGGACTACACAGCATGAGTTTGGGGTCTGCTGCATTTTTGTTTTTACTGAGACATGGCTCAGCGACAGAGTTTGACTGTTAGATGTAGACCTTTTTATTTACCGTGGGAATTCACCACCATTTTCATTATCAGAGGGTACATTCCACATAGTGCTACTGCTAAGGAGGCGCTCTGTGAACTGTATGCAAGGATCAGTTATCTGCAGAACACACTCCCTGATGGACTGTTTATTGTCGCTGGAGATTTCAACCATGGAAATCTCAAGTCAGTGATCCCTAGATTCCATCAGTATGTGGACTTTGCAACAAGAGGGGAAAACACTGAATCTTGTTTACACAAACATTCCCGGCGCATGTCAGGCAGAGCCCCGCCCCCACCCTGGCTACTTAGACCACTCTCTGTTATGCTAATTCCAGCATACACACTACTAGTCAGAAGTTCAAAACCAGTTCTGAAGCAGGTGAAAACCTGACCAGCAGGAGCCATCTCTGCTCTTCAGGACTGGTTTGAGAACACGCTGCGACTTACTGCGACTTGACCGACTTGGAGGTGTACACGTCATCAGTGACCAGCTACATCAACAAGTGCACCGATGATGTCACTGTCTCCAAGAACATCATCTCACGACCCAATCAGAAACCGTGGATTACTGCAGAGGTGCGTGGACTTCTGAGGACCCTAGACTCAGAAGAACAGCAAGGGCCAAACTGTCCCGGGCCATCAGAGATGTAAAGTGCGCACATGCCCAGAGAATCCACAACAACTTCAAGGACAGCGGTGACACACGGCGCATGTGGGGGCATACAAGCCATCACCAAGTACAAGACATCATCACCTGCCTGTAACAGTGAAGGCTCCCTTCCAGATGCTTAAATCGTTACACCAGCAAGCACCCATTTACTTATCTGAATTGCTGCACCACCATACCCCCCTGAGAAGTTTGAGATCCTGTGACCAGAACCTCCTCTTAATCCCACACTGGTTATTGGGCCTCGTCTTTGGAATGTCTTGCCAATTAATATCCGAATGGCTCCTAGTTTACCTATTTTTAAATTCCTTTTAAAAAACTATTTGTTTTCCACGACCTATTGTGCCTACTAGTTTTATTAGTTTTGTGTGTATCGTGTACTTTTAGCCTTTTTATGATGTGGATGTACAGCACTTTGGTCAGTCTCGCGGCTGTTTTAAATGTGCTATATAAATAAACTAAACCTAAACCTTAACCTAAACCAGATGCGCTGAACAGCTTCTATGCATGGTTCAACATGCAGAACGATGTGACTGCGAGGAAGACCACCCCTCCGACAAACGACCAGGTGCTGTGTCTCACAACGGCCGATGTGAGGAAACTATGAAGAGTCAACCAGACAACATCCCAGGCAGAGTGCTCAGAAAATGTCCAGAACAGCTGGCAGAAGTTCTTCAACATCTCTCTGAGCAGCGCCGTAGTTTCCTGTGCCGAAGAAGTCTTCTGTGTCCTGTCTTAATGACTACCGCCCTGTTGCACTCACACACATCATCATGAAGTGCTTCGAGCGGCTCGACATGAGACACATCACGATCCTGCTGCCCCCTCACTCGACCCACTGCAGTTTGCACATCATTCAAACTGTTTGATGGACGACGCCATCTCCACCACACTCCACCTGGCACTGACACACCTTGACAAGAAGGACACTTGCGTTAAAATGCTATATATAGACTTTGGTTCAGCATTCAATACAATCATCCCCTAACACCCGATCAGGAAGCTGAGCCTGTTAGGCCTGAACACCTCCCTTCTGTAACTGGATCCTGGACTTTCTGACCAAAAGACCTCAGTCAGGGTGGATTGGGAGCTGCACCACCACACTGAGCACTGGGGCCCCCGAGGACTGTGTGCTCAGTCCCCTGCTCTTCACACTGCTGACTTATGATTGTGTAGCAACGCACAGCTTTAATCATAATATCAAGTTTGCTCATGACACGACAGTGGCGGGTCTTATCAGCAAGAACGACGAGTCAGCATACAGAGTGCAGAGGCTAACGGACTGGTGTAATGGACAACAATCTGTCTCTGAATGTCAATAAGAAAAAAGAGATGGTTGTTGGCTTCAGGAGGACAAGTGTGCCTATGTATGTATTTTATGTGTGTATTGGTTCTCACTCCCACTCTCGCGAGACTGCGTAGACGGTCGGAACAGGAAGATGGTGACGCATTGGTCACATGACCAGCTTGGCAGGGTTGCAGAACTATGTTTAGGAGGCCCTGGAAAAGCTGGAGAGAGCGGTCGTTAACTGTTTTCTGCGAAGAGACGCGATGTGGGAAAAGCAGCTGAAAAAGCTACGTCTCACTGGCTGTCTGACTCTTCGCCGACCACCAGCCTGCTCCTCTTCACCATCAACCCACCGCACAGCCCACACCTAGCGCTCCAGTCACGGCACCACAGAGCAAGATACCACTCCCAGGAAGCCAGGTCACTTTTGATGTTCTCCCATCAGCTGCAGCTCACTTATCCTAGCTGCAAACCTCATTAAAGCTGATGGGTACATCCTCCTGCCCTCCACAACCACCCAACCACAGGGAGTTTCCACGCTTCGGTGACTCCAGAGAGACAGCAGACAATGTGGAGGAAGAGCGGAGGGACGGCGTGCATCACAACAGGAACCCCAGGGTGGCTGATGGTCCCAGACCCACAGGGAGCGCAGCGGAGCAGAAGGTGAAGGGGGGATCAAACATGGAAAATGGCGGCAAAGCAGACACGGTTGATGGGCAGAAGCTGAAGGCTCCGCACAGCAAGGAGGAGGTGAAGAAAGACACTGATCGATCTTCAACCTCATGCCAAGCTGGATTTTTGGGTGATGAGCCCATTTCAGCATCATCTTTCCTATGCGCTACCTCCAAAGCCGGTAGAGCGTTACAACTTGACTTGACATGATATAGGGGGACTTTATGTTCTTCTCCCTGCCTCCTACATCCCAGATATATCCCTGTAA
>NC_071122.1:26325000-26402500 GCF_024256425.1 Clarias gariepinus
AAAATAATCATTAAAAACAAAATTTTGTATTTACTCGGTTATCTTTGTGTAATATTAAAATGAGTCTGATGATCTCAATCATATATCAAATATGCAAAAAAAAATATATAATTAAGTAAAAGCAGGAATATGTAAATACAAATGTATAGGCGGGGGAGGGGGGAGGGGGAGGGGGGAGGGGGTATGGGAGGGGGCGAGGGGGGTTGACCTGAATTTCGTTGGTGGTTTTTTTATTCTTGGTCGGTCTGTAGCCGTAATATTCCTCCTGACGCTTTAAAAACTTCCTGAAGTGTTCCTGGATCAGAAAGGTGGCGTAGAACTTCCCTACTGTCACCTCGTCATCTACACACACACACACACACACACACACACATATACACATAGACACTTCCCCATTGAGCTGTAAAGTGCAGGGTGTTCAGTGTATGGAGTGTGTAGAGTGTGAGGTGTAGTTTGAGGGTGCGTACCCCCGATGGGTGGGATGACTTGGTCCAGGAGCTTCATACTCGTCCTCTTCCAGATCTTCTTAATAATCGCTCGCAGCTCCTCATTAGCCTGCTGGAAGTTTCCTGACCAATCAGAGCGAGGGGCAGTGATCAGGCCACACCCACTTACCACACACCTTAAACTGTACTGCAGTGTGTGTGTGTGTGTGTTTAGTATACGTGAGTGTGTGTACCCTCAGTTTTGATGCGCAGTCCCGTGCGCACGAGAGCGAACAGCGTGGCGTTAAAGGTCACAGTGCCGTCACTGTTTAATGGCATGTTCATTGAGATCAGCCTCTACACACACACACACACACACAAACATCAAAACTGTTGTGCGGACAACAGCAACATGATCAGATATTAAATAGAAAAATGTGTGTGTGTGTGTGTGTGTGTGTGTGTCACCTTGCAGGCGACGCGGTGAGGACAGAACTTGCCAAAGCCCAGAGGAGGCTGAATTCTTCTCAACAGAGTCACGACATCCAGGTGTTTAATCCTGCCCCTACAGAACACACACACACACACACACACACACACACACACACACGTGAGAGCTTCATTAGAGTACGATGTTTATGGCGCGGGGGTGCAGTAAGAGTTACGGCGGTAAGATGGTACAGCTGCGAGCTGATTGGTCTCACGTGTGACACTCACGTGGCTTCGGGGTCGTACTCTGCCCAGATCTTCTTAAACTCATCCAAATGATGCGGCCCGAGGATCGACCAATCACGCGTCAGATAGTCAAAGTTATCCATGATGACGGCCACAAACAGGTTAATGATCTAAAACCACAACAGTGTGGTCAGTCAATGCAGTGTGTGTGTGTGTGTGTGTGTGTGTGTGTGTGTGTGTAAGAGTGAGTGAGAGAGTGATGTGTGTGTGATCACCAGGAAAGCACACAGCATGTAGAAGCTCATGAAGTAAAGGACGGCGAATCCCGAGCCACAGGTGAACTCCTCTCCTGGCAGGTAATCTGACTTAGGGTCACAGCGCTGACCGTATAAACACCCCAACATCACTTCCTGCCACGCCTCACCTGTAGCGCACCTGCACACACACACACACGTCAGATACATGTGTGTGCTGGTGGGAGTGGTGAGCTGGAGTGTAACTCACCTAAAGAGCAGCAGCACGGCCTGCGGAAATGTCTGGAAATTATTATTGCGATTAATCACTGTTCCGTCAATCAGCGCAATCTTCCCAAACACCTGCAGGGGGCGCACACACACACACACACACACACACACACACACACACTTCACTTGTTTACCTGTGTTGAGTCACAAACACACAGACAGTGTGACCGACGGAGAGACAGACAGACAGACAGACAGACAGACAGATAGAGATACAGACGAAGAGACAGACAGATGGAGGGACAGACAGACATACAGACAGACAGACAGACAGAGATACAGACAGACACTAGACATTAGACACAGCACTTCTGTACAGAGAGTCCTGAGTGTAACAGCAAACTATTGTTGAATCTATTGTTACTCACTCCATCATTAATGTGGTTTACCTGCAGCCAATTAAACCTTTTTCTTACTGTGTGTGTGTGTGTGTGTGTGTGTGTGTGTCTCACCTGCATGCCAATGACAGCATAGATAAAGAAGAGCATGACGATGAGCAAAGCCACATACGGTAGAGCCTAAACACACACACACACACACACACACAAATCAGTACAAATAAGTTATATGTAATATTACAGAACGAAAGAGAACACAAGCGCACGCACACATGCACACACACACACACACACACACACACACCACACATACACACCTGGAAAGACTTGATGAAGGTCCACAGAAGGTTTCGAATTCCTTCAAACCGATTCAGCAGCTTCACCAGACGCATCACACGGAACAGACGGAACAGAGTGATGGACACACTCATGTTCTCAGAATCCTACACACACACACACACACACACAATTGTAGGTTAATCATTGTTTTATAAATGAATATAACTGCTTCTGAGTAAGTACTTACTGCAATCTCCTGCATCGGGTTCACTTCCTGATAAAAGAACACACACACACACACACACACACACACACACACACACACACACACAGTCAGGATTCGACATGTATTTGTCTCATAAGTTTAATACTAAAATCAGCAGACAGAATTACCTCACAGCCGGTCAGACAGTACAGACCTCCCTGTGCAGCCAGGGCCACCTGTGGGGGCGGGGTTACACGGAGAGGGTGGGGTTACAGCATTGTTGTTGTTGGACATCATTAACAGAATAGAGATTAAATACAGAACAGTGATTTTTTGCTGCTGTGCTCGAGGCATGGGGATGATGAGTAAAGTGATGGAGATGGTGAAAATTATGGTGATGAAGGTAAAGTCGATGGACGTGATGATGGTGATGGATGAGGTGATGATGAAGGTGATAGAGGTAATGGTGAAGGTGATGGATGTGGTGATGATGAAGGTGATGGAGGTAATGGTGAAGGTGATGGAGGTGATGAAGGTGAAAATGATGGATGTGATGATGGTGAAGGTGATGGAGGTAGTGGTGGAGGTGATGATGGTGAAGGTGATGGAGGTAGTGGTGAAGGTGATGGATGTGGTGATGGTGAAGGTGATGGAGGTAATGGTGAAGGTGATGATGGTGATGATGGTAAAGGTGATGGAGGTGAAGTGGTGAAGGTGATGGAGGTGATGATGGTGAAGGTGATGGATGTGGTGATGGTGAAGGTGATGGAGGTGATGATGGTGAAGGTGATGGAGGTGGTGATGGTGAAGGTGATGGAGGTAATGGTGAAGGTGATGGATGTGATGATGGTGAAGGTGATGGAGGTGATGATGGTGAAGGTGATGGAGGTGATGATGGTGAAGGTGATGGAGGTGATGATGGTGAAGGTGATGGATGTGGTAATGGTGAAGGTGATGGAGGTGATGATGGTAAGGGTGATGGATGTGATGATGGTGAAGGTGGTGGAGGTGATGATGAGGAAGGTGATGGAGGTGATAATGAGGAAGGTGATGGGGTAATGGTGAAGGTGATGGATGTGGTGATGGTGAAGGTGATGGAGGTAATGGTGAAGGTGATGGATGTGGTGATGAAGGTGATGGAGGTAATGGTGAAGGTGATGGAGGTGATGATGAGGAATGTGATGGAGGTAATGGTGAAGGTGATGGATGTGATGAAGGTGAAAATGATGGATGTGATGATGGTGAAGGTGATGGAGGTAGTGATGAAGGTGATGGATGTGGTGATGGTGAAAATGATGGATGTGATGATGAAGGTGATGGAGGTAGTGGTGAAGGTGATGGAGGTAGTGGTGAAGGTGATGGATGTGGTGATGGTGAAGGTGATGAAGGTGATAATGAGGAAGGTGGTGGAGGTGATGATGAGGAAGGTGGTGGAGGAGATAAAGCTGAAGGTAATAAAAATGAAGGTGATGGCGAATCTCAGATGGAAGTGATTAGACCTACATTAATCTGACTCAAGATGACGTCTACGATGCTGCCAACAACAATGATGAAGTCAAAAACATTCCATGGGTCCCCGAAATACCCCTGAGAGAGAGGGGGGAGGCATTATAGGTATACATATAATGTAGTTAATTAAGTTGCAAATAAGTTAATGGACCCTGACTGAGGCATTATGGGTAATGTAGTTCACCTTGGCTTTGAAGGCTCCAACTTTAAGTATCATCTCGACGGTAAAAAGCACAGTGAAGATCACATTCAGCATATCAGACAAGTGTGTGATGTGTTCCAACTGATTACAGTGCTGCGGGAGAACAACACAACTCAAACCCAACACACAACACAAGCACAATCACATAACTTAACTCAACCAAACAAAAGTCAGGGGTAGCTCAGTGGTTAGGGCATTGGACTACAGTTTGAAAGGTTCCAGGTTCAAACCCCACAACCACCAAGTTACCACTGTTGAGCCCTTAAGCAAGGCCCTTAATCCTCAAATGTTTAATGAAATAAGTAAGAAATAAAAGTAAGTCACTCTGCATAAGTGTGTCTGCCAAATGCCATAATGTAAAACACAAACTCTCAACATAGACATGCAAATGCACAACTCAAACCCAACTAAAATTTAAACACTACTTAAATGAAAAAACTCCAAACACACAAATAAAACTCAAGCTGATATCATCACAGTCAGAGTGAGGTCCCTGTATGGAGCCAGGGTTTGGTTTGTGCTGGAGTGAGAGCTGTATACCTGCATCCCCAGGCACATGGTGTTCAGCATGATGAGGAGGAACATCAAGTACTCAAAGTAGCAGGATGTCACAATGTACCACACTTGATACTGATACGGGTTTTTGGGTATGTAGCATCGGAGTGGACGGGCCTTCAGAGCGTACTGCACACACTGACGCTGCAGACGTGTACACACACACAGTTAAAGTTCAGAATTTTTTGGTAGTGGGGATGTGATGTACATGAGCTGGTGTTGCACCTGGTTTTTGTCCAGCTCACAGTTCTTGTACTCCTGCTCCCCCTGCTCCTGAAAGGTGACGATCACGAAGCCCACAAAAATGTTCATCATGAAGAAGGCGATGAGAATGAGATAGACGATAAAGAAGATGGAGATCCCAATGCGGTTATTGTACACAGGGCCAACATCCTCCATGTTGGAATCAATGGCTTTATACAGAAGCCTACACACACACAAACACACACACTAAGGCTAATCTGCTCTTTAAGTATAAACTATATAAATGTAATTTAATTTCATTGAACTGCAGCTGTGAAGTTTAAGGTATGTGATGTATTTACTTTGGCCAGCCCTCAAAGGTAGAGGCAGTAAAAAGGGCCAGCATGCCATTCAGCACGTTGTCAAAGTTTAAGTTGCTGTTTATCCACTTCCTCCTGTGGATCACCATCTCATGCAAAGCATTTTCCTGGTAATAGATAAATTTCCCCCTAAGAACAAAACAAACCTAAGTTTGGTAACTAACAAAACTTTAAAGCATTATACAGCAGTTAGTTTTAACAGAGTAATCTGATTGTACAAGAATGTTTCAGGAATGATGATAGTAGACAGTAACAGCACTGTGACATGTATGTACATGATATGTATCACTGGGCATCCCAGGTGTCCTACAGTGGTTAATTACACTAACTGTGTATGGTGAGGCGGATGTGTTTGCTCGCTCCTCGAATAACAATTATTTTCTTATTTTGTATGTTTTTTTCTTTGTTTTTTTTAGAAGTGCACAAATGCCATGCACTACCTACATATTGCAAACAAGAATTATTGGACATTGCTAATTCACTTGGTAATTTTGAATACGCTGGTTTTATACCACCTGAACTAAAACCCTTTGTTCACACCAGCAGCCATCACCACCCCAGGAGAGTCCAGACGCACCAAACTTGAGTGAGCAAGCTGACCCTAGGGGTGCGCTTCGGGGAAGACATTGCAAGCGTGGAAAGAGGGGAGGGCTCCAGGCTAGGGTAAAAGTTTGGGCTAGCTGACCACCACTACCCAGCCTATTACTAGCCAACATGCTCTCTCTGGAGCCAGGATTACAACATATAAGAGACTCAACATATAACTCAACAAATAAGAGAGTGCTGCACTCTAATTTTCACCGAGACCTGGCTTTTAGACAGAGTCCCAGAAAACACTGTTCAGCTGAAGACTGACACTGTACACCAGGGAGACTGGACCGGAGCCTCCGGTAAGGCTAAAGGGGGAGGTGTGTCTCGTAGTGTAGACACATACAGACTTTTTATAAGCACTGTTCACCTGATGTACTAAAATCCAGTCCCTACTATCTACCGAGGGAATTTACTGCTGTATTTTTAGCCGCTGTTACATCTCCCCGACCTTTATGGTAGCACTAAGCAAACTTCATGACACCATTAGTGCGGTAGAGATGGCTCACCCCGACACTGTTTTTATCACAGGCTACTCTAACCAGTGTAATTTACGAACTCTATTTCCTAAATACCGTGAAACTCCGGATTGTGAGTAACGCGGTTTGCAACTGTTCCGCAAGATGAGCAAATATTTTTAATAAATTTTGACTTGAAAAACTAACAAGTCTTGGTTTACGAGTACCAAGTATCTTGTATCACGCATGTGCTTCTTGTTTTGACACAGAGCGTCACATGATCACAATGGTTTTTCCCTCTCTTGCGCTGTGGAATTGTGGTTAATCATCTTCCCTGCTGGGTCTTAATGCGCATCTCTTACTGACATAATCAACATCTGTGCACGTGTGTACTGTTTACTATAACACTGTGACCACGTGTGCACGTAAAACATATTTTATTTTGTGTCTGTATTCGTGTGTGTACAGTACAGCGCGCATGTAAAGCAAAAACAAGTCCAATTAAAGAGGTTAAAGATCCATTTTCTCTCTTTGCTTTAGGCTCAGCCTGCTCTTTGTGTCTGTGTGCGCGCGTCATTGGACAGTGTGCCAAACACACACACACACACACACACACACACACACACACACATGCACATACAGACCCCTCCTACTTTCGTCTTCACAGAAACACAGACACACACACTCTTTCTCTCTGCTCTACATAGAAACACTGCTCTGTCGTGATTATTTTCAAATTAAAGTGCAGGTTAATTTGTTTTATTTTTACTTTTCAGCAGTGATTCCATTAGTGTGTCGCTTAATCTAGTGTCATTAGAGAGATTTCTTTTTCCCGATAAAACAGTGTTTCCGTCGAAACAAACAAATCCTATCATGAAACAAATCGAACTCTGGAATGGAAGGCATCTATTTCACTGTTGATTCTGTGAAGATGTGGCCAGGCCTGCAGGACCACCACCACCATCAGCTGCTTAGATAGCCTGCCAGATGATCTTAACATTTTCTACATTGCTTTGAGACCTACAAAAGCACACACCCAGACCACTGAACCCCTCTCCCCTCCCCCAACAGTCTCATTAAGCCAGGTATACAAAGCACTGAGAAAGATTAATCCATGTAAGGCAGGAGAGCCAGACAACATCCCTTGCTGAGCCTTAAGAGCTTGTGCCAATGAGCTGACTGATTTTTACCTAGATCTTTAACCTTTCCATCAGTCAGTGCATTGTTCCCACCTGCTTCAAAAACACAACCATCGTCTCCCTTCTTGAGAAGAACCCACCCACATGTCTAAATGACTATAGACAAGTAGCATTCATTCCAATCATTATGAAGCGGGTTTGAGAGAATGGTGCTGGCCCACATTCAGAACACGCAGCGGCCGCTCCAGAGCCAAAATGGTGCTACATTGTTTACGTTTTATGTGTAACGCGTTTATTTTACTCTGTAAAAGCTACGCATTCTCGGCTTGCTGCGTGAACCAGGCCTAATGCCAGCGGCTGAAGAAGGGGACATCAGCAAGTGGGTGGGAGTCTGTGCTCGGCTAACCCTAGCCGGCCGGCTCTCCCGTTCATTATCTTATCCAACGTCTGCTCCCTGGACAATAAACTGGACTACATCCGACTCCAGCAGGCTACACAGCGTGAGGTTAGAGACTGCTGTGTCTTTGTTTTCACGGAGACATGGCTCAGCGACAGAGTACCGGATGCCGCTATTCAGCTAGACGGGCTAGCCTCGTTTCGCGCAGACAGAAATGCAGCTCTATGCGGTAAGACTCGCGGTGGCGGCTTGTGTGTTTACATCAACACGAAATGGTGCAAGAACTCTGTGCTAGTTTCTAGTTATTGCTCATCGCAGGTGGAGTTTGTGACTGTTAGATGCAGACCTTTTTATTTACCATGGGAATTCACCACTGTTTTCATTATCGGAGTGTACATTTCACCTAGCACTAATGTTAAGGAAGAGCTATGGGAACTGTATACAAAAATCAGTGAACTGCAAAATACACACTCAACCGTCAAGTCAGTGCTTCCCAGATTCCATCAATATTAGACTTTGCAACGAGAGGGGAAAACACGCTGGATCTTGTTTACACAAACATCCCCGGCACATATCGGGCAGAGCCCCGCCCCCACCTCGGCTACTCAGACCACATCTCTGTTATGCTAATTCCAGCATACAGACCATTTGTCAGGCGTTCAAACCCGGTTCTGAAGCAGGTGAGAACCTGGCCAGCAGGAGCCATCTCTGCTCTTCAGGAATGTTTCGAGAGCACTAACTGGAACATGTTTGGGCAGGCTGCAACTTACAGCGACTTCACTGACTTAGAGGAGTACCTGTCATTAGTGACAAGGGCAACCAGAACCATCTCTCGACCCAACCAGAGACCGTGGATAACTGCAGAAGTGCGTGGACTTCTGAGAACCCGAGACTCTGCCTTCAAAGCGGGAGATAAGGTGGCGCTTAGAAGAGCAAGGGGCCAAACTTTCTCGCGCCA
This sequence comes from Clarias gariepinus, assembly GCF_024256425.1. Lineage (NCBI taxonomy): Eukaryota > Metazoa > Chordata > Actinopteri > Siluriformes > Clariidae > Clarias > Clarias gariepinus. The sequence goes on from NC_071122.1 coordinate 26,333,816, forward strand.
TCAGAGAAGTGAAGCGCGCACATGCCTAGAGAATCCACAACCATTTCATAGACAGCGGCGACACACGGCGCATGTGGCAGGGCTTACAAGCCATCACTCACTACAGGACGACATCACCCGCCTGTGACGGTGACGGCTTCCTCCCAGATGCACTAAACAACTTCTACGCTCGGTTCGACAGGCAGAACGATGTGGCAGCGAGGAAGACCACCCTTCCTCCGAATGACCAGGTGCTGTGTCTCACTACAGCTGATGTGAGGAAAACTCTATGCAGAGTCAACCCACGTAAAGCTGCTGGACCAGACAACATCCCAAGCAGAGTGCTCAGAGAATGTGCGGAACAGCTGGCAGATGTTCTTACCGACATCTTCAACATCTCTCTGAGCAGCGCCGTCGTTCCCACGTGCTTCAAGGCCACCACCATCGTACCCGTGCCCATAAAGTCTTCTGTGTCCAGTCTCAATGACTACCGTCCCGTTTCACTTACACCCACCATCATGAAGTGCTTTGAGCGGCTCGTCATGAGACACATTAAGACCCTGCTGCCTCCCTCACTGGACCCACTGCAATTTGCGTACCATCCTAACCGCTCAACGGACGGCACACTCCATCTTGCCCTCACACACTTGGACAAGAAGGACACATACGTTCGAATGCTGTACATAGATTTCAGCTCAGCATTCATCACTATCATCCTCCAACAACTGAGCGGAAAGCTGAGCCTGTTGGACCTGAACACCTCCCTCTGCAACTGGATCCTGGACTTTCTGACCGAAAGGCCTCAGTCAGTACGGATCGGAAACTGCACCTCCAGCACCACCACACTGAGCACTGGGGCCCCACAAGGCTGTGTGCTCAGTTCCGTGCTGTTCACACTGTTGACTCACGACTGTGTAGCAAAACACAGTTCGAATCACATCATTAAGTTCGCTGATGACACGACCGTGGTGGGTCTCAATAGCAAGGAAGAACGAGGAGTCTGCGTACAAAGAGGAAGTACAGAGGCTAACGGACTGGTGTAAAGACAACAACCTGTCTCTGAATGTTGACAAGATAAAGGAGATGGTTGTTGACTTTAGGAGGACACGAGGTGACCATTCTCCGCTGAGCATCAACGGCTCCTCTGTGGAGGTCGTCGAAAGCACCAAATTCCTGTGTGTCCACCTAGAGGAAGACCTCAGCAGCTGCATCACTGTCTGGTTTGGGAATTGTGCCATATCGGACCGCAAGACCATACAGCGGATAGTGAGAACAGCAGAGAAGATCATCGGGGTCTCTCTTTCCTCTATTGAGGACATCTACACCACACGCTGCATCCGCAAAGCCACCAGCATTGTGGCTGATCGGACACACCCCTACCACACACACTTCACACTCCTGCCATCTTGAAAAAGGTACTGAAGCATTCAGGCACACACATCTAGACTGTGCAACAGCTTTTTTCCACAAGCCATCGGTCTCCTCAACAAAAAGGGACTGGACTGATAAACACACACACGCACACACACAAACATTATCACTCAGCTTAACTCAACTACCTCAAAACATTGAGACTGGACTGACTAATCAACACAAAGACTTCATCGACCACTGTTCATCCGGGAGCTCGAAGTGAAGAGGGTGAACAGCTTTAAATATCTAGGCGTTCACATTAGTGACAACCTCACTTAAACACCACAAAGCTAGTTAGGAGAGCTCAGGAGTGGCTGTACTTTCCTAGGAGGCTGAGGAAGTTTAGTCTCCTAAGGTCCAAGAGCATCTGCATCACTGTGTGGTACGGCAATATTACTGTTATGGACCGCAAACGTCAAAGAGTGGTGAAGACTGCTGAAAAGATCACAAGGACTTCACTGCCATCCCTGCAGAGCATTTACTATCATAGAGTCCGCAGAAGAACTGCCTGCATTCTAAAAGATCCCACCCATTCCGAGCACAGACTGTTCTCACTGCTTCCCTCAGGCCAGAGATACAGAAGTGTGAGATGCAGGACAACCAGGCTAAAGAACTCATTCTTTTCCACTGCTATCAGACTCCCAAATAACTGCCAGGAGTGTACAATCATTGTCTTTTCAACTGTTTCTAACATACTGCGACTAGACTTTTCCATACACTTGCATAACTTTAACACCAAGTCACAATCTCTTTAACAACTTTATCCTTCCTTTGGAACTCCAGCTCCAGTTTTCCTGAGAAGTGAATCCTAAAGGCTTTACTACTTCTGATGTTACCTATGACATGTGGTCTTTAAGCATCCCCTGGTGTCAGGATGTGTGTGTGTATTTACTATGATACGGACACTGTCTTATGCAAGCTGCATAAGGCTCTCACACAGCACCAAACACAACACGACACTGAACTTTTTAGCATATCACCTGCCCCACCAGGGGTGAAAGGACACTGGACCACGGTTACACGACACTACAACCAAAGATGGCTACAAGGTACAATCTCGCCCACCATTTTAGAAATCTGACCATCCGTTTTTATGCTGGCTCACGTGATTCGACAGGTCATTGGGTACTCTCGCGCAGTGGCCGCGTATTTCCGTGAAAGCTTAAACCCCAGACTCAAAATACTGTCATGGGACACTTAAAACCATATCGGGTTAATTTCCCAGTGCAGGTGAGCTTTATCAGCTACCAATTATTAGCCCGCCTTTTATGTGGCCGTGCTACAATGTGTTTTCAGAAGAAGTTGTGAAATTCATCTGGAAACAAATGGATGATACCGTGCAAAAGATGACCATTATGACGTTTTCCAATCAGAAGCCACAGGTGAACAAGACCATCCGCGATGCTCTAATATTTCCCTTACCCTCGTAACTGGAGCCCCTCAGGGTTGTGTTTTGAGCCCCCTGCTGTACTTATTGTGCACCTACGACTGCATAGCTACTACCAACTCCACCACAATCATCAAGTTTGCTGACAACTCCATCGTGGTGGGCCTGATCACTGACAACAGCGAGACAGTCTACCTGGAGGACATTTGGAATCTGGAGAACTGGTGCCAGAGAAACAATCTCCTCTTGAATGTCAGCAAGACAAAGGGGGTATTAGTGGACTTTAGTACTAAGCAGGAGAGGAACTACCAGACCTTTGTCATCAATAAAAGCCGTGTGGAAAGAGTGGACAGCTTCAGATACCTCTGTGTTACATCACAAAGGACCTGTCATGCTCCTGTCACATAAAAACTGCCGTGAAAAAGGCACGGCAGCATCTCTACCACCTCAGAGACTTGAGAGACTTCAGGCTGCCCACTAAGTTGCTTTCTGCACCATAGAGAGAATCCTGATGAGAAACATCTCAACATGGTTCAGGAACAGCATCATGCAGGACAGATGAGCTCTACAGAGGTGCGATCAGCTGAACCAAGGTCCCTGACCTGTACTCGATCTACAACAAGTGGTGCTGGATCAAGACCAGGACAATGGTCAAGGAACTTAGCCACCCCAACAATGGACTGTTCTCTCTGTTGAGGTCAGGAACAGTTGAGGTGAGTTATACTTAGCTAGTTAGTTAGTTTAAGTTAATTTATGTTGTAATTTATGTTAGGTCTCTCTGTCCTGTCTCTGCTAGCCAGCTAACTAGGCCTGTTGGTTAGCTAGTTTAGTGTCTCTGTTAATTTAAGTGGTAAATTTATGTTGCATGTAGCACCTTGGTCCTGGAGGAACGTTGTTTCGTTTCACTGTGTACTAACTGTATATGGTTGTAATGACAATAAAGCCTACTTGAACTTGAACGCGATTCCGCTCCCTGAAGGTCAACACAGAGAGACTAAGGAGAAGCTTCTTCCCACCGGCGATAAGGTCTCTCAATCACACCACCACACAGGACTGAACACTCTGAGGTGCTTTCTTACTACCCACTACATTGCTTATATGGCACACTTGCACATTTTGCACCACAGAACTGTGAACTTTAAACTGCAACCTTGCACACTATTCTGCACATTATCTTGCCTATAACTGGACATGGTTCTACATTACATTTCAACTCTTCTATATGTAATTTGTAATATTTTACTATTTTTATATTTTTATTTATATTTTATTTAATTAAATTTTTATTTAAATTATTTTATTACTTGTACATAATAAAAGCTTAAAAGTCCGTTAAAGCTAAAGTTTATTTCTACATTTCTCTATATTTCCAATTTGTAAAATTCTTATTATATACTGAAACTTCCTTTTTAAAATTTTGGAGTCATCAGCGGTCGTTTAAGCATTTTACTTCATATAATACTGTGTATGACTGTGTATGTGACAAATAACATTTTAATTTGAAATTTGAGGAGTGGAGCAGCCAGGAAACAAAGGTTGCAGATGTTCACAAACGCATACTACTTTTAACCAAGCGTGAGTGTGAAGTAAACCCTCACCTGCACTCTGCTTCCGTCATCTTAAGTGGATCTGTGCAGGCGTAAAATTTACCCTGAAAAAGAAACATGGTCTCATCATCATCACCATCACCATCATCATCAGACTGGAGTGTCCTTCACTACACTCACTGCTCTCTCTCTCGCTCTCTTTCTCACCCCCCCCTCGCCCCCTCCCCAGACACACACACATTCTGCTCTTATTTAGAAGGTCAACCAAAGTGCGAGTAAAAGCTTCACCCTAAACAGTTGAACTCCGATGCAGGCGAACATGAAGTCCAGCAGCATGGTGACCAGCACGATGTTTCCAATCGTCTTTATGGCCACAAACACACACTGAACCACATGCTGAAACACACACACACACACACACACACACACACACACACACCTTGCAGCTGTAATCATGTTATTCCACATTTCCTGAATCTGAAGACTTAATGAACCTAAACCCAAACACCCGAATTTTATTTTTTATTTTTAGTAAATTCACAATAGACCATTTTGTGTGTGTGTGTGTGTGTATGTGTGTGTGTGTGTTAACGTTCATGTGTGTAAACTCACCTTAAGTCCTTTTGCTCTGTTTATGGCTCGTAAAGGTCTCAGGACTCTCAGCACTCGCAGGATCTTGACAACAGAGATGGCACTGGATCTACATCATCAACACACACACTCACAGTCACTAACACACCCACACACTCACACACACACAAAAGACGTAATCTGTCAGTAATAGATCTCAGCCTGGATGAAACTCACTCCATCCCCATGGAGAGCAGTGAGACCCCGACTACGATCAGGTCCAGGATGTTGAAGGAGTTCCTGCAGAATGAGCCTTTGTGTAAGAACGCACCGTACGTCGTCATCTGGATGGGAAAGAGATGGGGTGCGTCACTCAAACGCACACACACACACACACACACACACACACACTAGACTTATGCTGACTACATTGAGAAGTGTTATGTTATCAGCCTACAGTTGTTCCCATTAAAAACAACAGATGTTACAATGCAACAGTTTTTTGTTATTGTTACATTACTTACATTTGTTACATTTCACAATGTTAATGGCGTAGTTACACAGTGGGTATGTGTTACACAGTAGTGTTCATTTTGTCAAATTTAGTCTTAGTCCCAGGATAAATGTTCTTTTTTTTATCATTATTTTATTTTACAATTTTTTTTTATTAAGGATTTTCAGATAGTACAGACACAATCAAACCCACCCACCCACCCACAGCGCTAAAACATATAACAATACTCAATGTACATGAAAATATAAATCTCTGCCTGCTGAAGTTAAGCAAAACATGATGGGAAAGTAAGAACCTCTATTAAAATAAACATTCAGAGTTTTTGCAAAAAACAGTGGAGAGGTTTCCAAAGTTTCCACAATTTGTCCGCTCTGTATTTAAGATCATAAGTTAGTTTCTCCAAGGGAAGGAAAGATGACAGCTGGAATATCCACATAGTGACAGTTAGAACCTGGGGAGTGGACCACTTCAGCAAAATGCATTTTGTTGCCAAAAATGAAAGGGTTGTAAACAAGGGCTTGAAGTCCAAGTCAAAAAGATCTTCAGGAATATGATTCAACAAATACAGTGCAGGAGACAGAATAAAATGTTTTCCCGTTACCTATTGAGTTACAGCATGAACCCCCTTCCAGAATGATTGGATATTATCACAGGATTAAATGATACCCCCAGATCCTGTTCCCACAGTGATTTACAGAGTCATAGGCTGAGGAACCTGAGTGCACTTAATAAAGCATAAAACTGAGAGGTAACCCCTTTTAGAATATTAGTTGAAATGAGTTATACTGTAGTTTTGAGTTAAGCAGCCCAGTAGTAAAGCTGAAAATTGGGCAGCGAGAGACCCCCCATAACCCCCCCAACCCCCCCCCAAACCTCCAAGTTTAGAGAGACCAACTCTCGTATGTTTATTATTCCAGATATAACGAGATATAGAAGCGTTTAGTGATTTAAAGAAGGATGAATTTAAATAACATCGGAGGTTTTTTAACAAATAATTTAGACGGGGCAGTACATTCATTTTTGTAACATTGACTCTCCCCAAGAGGAAAGTCGGCAAAGAGGTCCATTTATCCAAGTCTTTTCTAATTTCTCGAATTAAAGGGGAATAATTTGTCTTAAATAATTTTTTCAAATTGGGAATGAGAAAAATGGCCAAATATTTAAGACCCCTATCTAAAACCTGAAAAGGACATTGTATAGGTGGGTTACAGGGGCAATTAAAAGGCATAAAGACAGATTTTCACATTTTTATTTTTGTGTTTGTATATGTGTGCACTTGTGTGAGTAAGAGTTGTCCTACACAGTAGACTCCCCCGGTCTCAGTCACTACAGCGTTTGTATTAATTATTTTTATAGAAATATTTCTTATGGTAAAATTCACTTTGATATACAAGTGATTTAATAGACAAGCACTCTATGCTCGCAATCCAAGGTTTAACTGTATATGGTGGTAATGAGTTACACGGTTGTGATGCGCGGGTCGGGTATTTTTCCAAACCGCGTGTCCCGCTTTTATGAAATTATTTGGACCACCCCAGCCCGCCCCGCACCACTGTATCTATTTTTACCGCGCCTCGTCTTCCATCTTCACTTTTATTTCTTTGTTTTTGTTGTGACTGGCAGCGGTAGCTGCTTGGCGCTTTCGTGACTTTTTACGTGGCGTAACCTTATCAAAGAACTTAATAAAATATGAAAATAGATATTCACAAATATGTAATATAGGCTATAGGGAATTACACGCAACATACATGGATTTTTTTTATTTAAATTTTTTTTTAATGACCCGCCCCACAAATAAAGTGACAATTTCTTTACCCGCCCCAACCCGACCCGCGGATTACCAGACGACCCGCACATCACTATTACACTATTACTGTTACACAGTGGTTATGAGTTACATGGTGGTTACACTCGGTTTAGACAGACCGATGTTTTAGTTGCAAGTACAGTCTTACCTTCAGCACAATCTCAGCAGTGAAGACAGAGGTGAAGACGATGTCCGCATACGCCAAAACCTATGCCACAGGAGGAAGCCAGCATGGATTACGTTAGGTTATTGAACTCAGCCCTGAGAAGCTCAGTAAGACACATAGCCACAGGTCTGTCCTCTGTCTGGAACCTGCTGTGTCCCACTCAGGGGACATTTACCTGGTTCCTGAAGGACAGCGGGTCGATGGGGTCCTCAGCTGCCAGAGAGATGCTGCTCAGAAGGATGAAGAGGAGGATGATGTTGGTAAACGTTGTGGCGTTGATGATGCGGTGACACAACTTACGGAACCTGGAGGGAGAAATTAACATGTAGCGATGGCTCATGGACACATGATAGCTGTCTGTCTGTCTATCTGCCTTTATGCACACTTGTTCTGTGGGCCAAAGACAAAGAAGGAGCTGGCCTCAGGCATTGGCACCACCGTCTCCTTCAGCTGCAGATCAGCCATTGGCCGAGGCCTGGGGCTGGTGGGGATCTCAGGCTCCTCCTCCTCATCGTCACCTAGGTAATGGATTCAACATATCATTACTCATCAGCGGTCCTGGGTGGCCTGTGTTAGCTTCAGAAGCTTTCAGGAATGAACAGGACACAAGGAAGGAGTGTTAGGAGTCAGGATTCTGTTCTTAAGAAAGTTCTTCTGGATTTTAAACCATTAAATAATTGTTTGTCTTAAATAATAAGTCTGTGGTTTGATGTTTAACAAATGAGTAAAGCTACCTGTTGTGTTGGATTTTAACTTCTTGGTTTCGCTCTCACTCCTGATTGTGTTAGGATTTTCACTGTTGTGTCTTTTCTTCAATTATGCGTGTGTGTGTGTATGTGTTTTCCCATTTGGTTTTCAGTTTTTTGGGCTTGTTATAAAAAGTTCTCATATGGGATTACGCCGTGCCACACCGGCTCCACCTGCACTAATAATATACTTGAATATGCAAATGGTGTGCTGATAAAGTTTTGTTTTAAATGGAAAATGTGAAATAAAACCTACAGGGTGTTTTTTACAACATAATCAAAATTAGTTTAGTTAAGTAAACACACACACACACACACACACACACTCACCTGGAAAGTCAGCTGGTGGGAAAGGGTCTTTAATCTCATTTACATTGGACTCAAACTCGTCCACCTTCAGCTGATCACATCAGAGACGTCATGTTTTAATCCAGACTGTTAAGCTCATGTTACTGTTTAGTTTTTAAAAAATAAATACAGTGAAACCTCGGGTTGCGAGAAACGCAAGACGAGCAAAGATTTAAAAGAAATTTAAAAGGAAAACGAACAAGTTTACGAGTACGGAGTATCATGTATCACGCAGTACCGAGTATCATGTATCACGCATGCGCTTCTTGTTTTGCCGCCGAGCGTCACGTGATCACAACTGAGCCAACGGTTATTCTCTCTCTTGCACTGCGGAATTGTGGGTAATCGTCTCTCCTGCTGGGTCGTAGTGCGCGTCTCTTACTGGTATAATCAACATCCGTGCATGCGTGTACTGTTTACTAAAACACTGTGACCACGTGTGTGTGTGTAAAACATATTTTATTTTATGTTTGTAAGCGTGTGTGCAAGCGCACGTATACTGTTTCTTATAACACACGTGTGTGCGCGCATGTAAAGCAAAAGAAAGTCTAAATAGAGAGGTTAAAGATCCATTTGGGAGGGGTAAAGGAAAGTAACTCTTCTTTACAGACACACACATTTATTTTTAAAATAAAATAGTGCAGGTTAATTTGTTTTATTTTTACTTTATATTTTGTGTTAATTATTTTGATGTATTTATCTTTTTGGGCTGTGGAATGAATAATAGGAGTTTCCATTATTTCTTATGGGAACATAAAATTTGGTTTATGAATATTTTGGAATATGAGCCCCCTTCCGGAACGAATTATGCTCGTAATTCAAGGTTCCACTGTAATGAAAAATGTAACAATAAATAAGAGAAGGTGTGAATTTTTCACCTTGGCTGTGGTCGGGATTCCATCCGTCTTTGCTCGCTGCTCCGCCAGTTTCTTAGCCAGAGATTTATCTTCATCTCCCTTATCAGACACTTTGGATCTAAATGAGACCAATTAGACACGTAAACATCAGTGTGATGGCCCTGACGATACATCTGACCTTTGACCTCACCTGAGCATCTTTTTGCGTTTCTTCTCCTCTGCCTTCTCCTTCTGTGCAGAGGTGAGACTCTCAGCCTCAGCCAGGTTATCCACCGCAATAGCCAAGAACACATTTAACAGGATATCTGCATGAGACCGATCAGGAAAAACCCCCCCCCCCACACACACACACACACACACACACCGGGAGAAGGATACAGTTACCGCAGATGAACAGGATGATAAAGTAAATGCTGACGAGGATGCCCGGCATCACAGGACCTCCATGAGCCATGATACCATCATACATCACAGTGTTCCAGTCTTCTCCTGTCAGGATCTACACCCAGAGGGAGACACCGAGTCAGACAGACACACAGACAGACACACAGACAGACACACAGACAGACACACAGACAGACACACAGACAGTAAGAAAAAAGGAGATTTACAGAAGGGGAGGCAGTTAGAGACAGAGACACTTTGATGTTTCCATCCCACATAAAGAATTTTTTTTCCAAATACTGATATTCATTAATCATCATAATAATAATCATCAGTAATAATCATTATTCTCAAGTTCTTTTATTAAACAGTGTGTGTCCTGTGTGTGTGTGTGTCCTGTGTGTGTGTGTGTCCTGTGTGTGTGTGTCCTGTGTGTGTCCTGTGTGTGTGTGTCCTGTGTGTGTCCTGTGTGTGTGTGTGTGTCCTGTGTGTGTGTGTGTGTCCTGTGTGTGTGTGTGTGTCCTGTGTGTGTGTGTGTGTCCTGTGTGTGTGTCCTGTGTGTGTGTGTCCTGTGTGTGTGTCCTGTGTGTGTGTGTGTGGTGTGTGTGTCCTGTGTGTGTGTCGTGTGTGTGTCGTGTGTGTGTGTGTCCTGTGTGTGTGTGTGTGTCCTGTGTGTGTGTGTGTGTCCTGTGTGTGTGTCCTGTGTGTGTGTGTCCTGTGTGTGTGTCCTGTGTGTGTGTTTGTGGTGTGTGTGTCCTGTGTGTGTGTCGTGTGTGTGTCGTGTGTGTGTGTGTCCTGTGTGTGTCCTGTGTGTGTGTGTCCTGTGTGTGTCCTGTGTGTGTGTCCTGTGTGTGTGTGTCCTGTGTGTGTGTGTCCTGTGTGTGTCCTGTGTGTGTGTGTCCTGTGTGTGTCCTGTGTGTGTGTCCTGTGTGTGTGTGTGTGTGTCCTGTGTGTGTGTGTCCTGTGTGTGTGTGTCCTGTGTGTGTGTGTCCTGTGTGTGTGTCCTGTGTGTGTCCTGTGTGTGTGTGTCCTGTGTGTGTCCTGTGTGTGTGTCCTGTGTGTGTCCTGTGTGTGTGTCCTGTGTGTGTGTGTCCTGTGTGTGTGTGTCCTGTGTGTCCTGTGTGTGTCCTGTGTTATTACCTGGAAGACGGTGATGAGAGCCTGAGGGAAATTGTCGAAGTTGCTGCGCCGTACTTTCTGGTCAGGGAAGTTAAACTTCCCCCCGAACACCTGCATGCCGAGCAGAGCGAAGATAACAATGAAGAGGAAGAGGAGGAGCAGGAGAGAGGCTATGGAGCGCACAGAGTTCAGAAGGGATGCCACCAAGTTACTGAGAGACGTCCAGTACCTAGCACACACGCACACACGCACACACACACGCACACACACACGAAATGTAAATGTTACACCTTAACTTCTGAGAAAGGGTTCAAGGCATTCGGGTGAAGAGTGAGATAAACGTTTGTACTTGGTGACTTTGATGAGGCGCAGCAGGCGAATGCAGCGCATTACTGAGATGCCCATGGTGGACATGACACCCATATGGACCAGAATGAGCTCCAAAATCCCCACAGATACGACGAAACAGTCGAAACGATTAAACATAGACATGAAGTAAGCAGGCAGGCCGAGAGCGTACATCTTCATCACCATCTCCACCGCAAACAGAGACAGTAAAACTTTATTGGAATTTTCTGTGGACAATAAGACACAGGGACACTCTCAACACCCTGGGGCTGGACCTGCCCCCAACTGTAACTGTATCAAACTGTAACTGTCCTCAACTGGAGTCTGATAGTGTTATTTTGATTAGTGTGTGAGGGGCGTCTGATGAGAGATTGACCTTGGAATTCGGTGAGGGACTGGGACTGCTGATGATGCTCAGTGGCGATCACCAGCGTGTTGAAGAATACCAGCAGAAAGACGAGCCAGTAGAAGAGCTTGGACTTCACCCAAACCCGGCACTTTCTGCGGAAAAAACGATTCCAGCGGCGAGCGTGACGTCTGGGGAAAACATGGAGCTAATTTCAGTTCTAAACTATTCAGATCATTTCATCAGCAGGAAGTGGAAAAACAACGGATCACTCACACGTAGTACATAAGTCTGTTTAGACCCTCCAACTCATACAGACTCTCCGTCTCTGAACCTCTCTCCTGCAGTGGCAGAAGACCTGAGGGACATCAGCGGACAGAGGGGAGATACCAGTGAAAGACACCAGAGAGAGACACCACAAGGTAATTAGGAGGTCTCTCAAGACATGATTCTAAGGTGTGTGTCGAAAGTGTGGAAGGAAAAAATCGGATCGAAAGATACATACACATTTAGAGTTAATAAACAAAATGATCATGTAAACTTAGATTACATTCATTATTCAGAAAATTAAACCTTTAGAAACACCAGGAAACAGAATAAGACACCAGAGATAACAGTGAGAGAGACACTTAACCCTAACCCCAACCCTAACCCCAACCCTAACCCCAACCCTAACCCTAACCCTAACCCCAACACTAACTTGAACCCTAACCCTAACCCTAATTCTAACCCTAGACCAGTGACACTAGAGAGAGACCAGAGAAAGACACCAGAGTGTGTGTTTGTGAGTGTGTATTTGATCAAGTGTGTGTTTGACCTTGACCCTCCTGGTCGGGGTCCATGATCTCAGCCTGAGTGATCCATTCCATGTAACCCTTCAGATCTTCATCAAGCTGCTGACGCTCTCGCAACTTCTGATACTCACCACTCCGAGAGCTCTTCTCCCGCTCCTTAGTGAACTCACTGAGGTCAACACACACACACACACACACACACACACACACACACACACACACACAGGCAACATAATACATAATGATATGTTCTAAATAACACACACACACACAGGCAACATAATACATAATGATATGTTCTAAATAACACAAATACACACACACACGCACGCACGCACACACGCACACACGCACACACACACACACACAGTGATAGTGTGACACTGACCCACACAGGACTCCCAGCACCATGTTTAAGATGAAAAATGATCCCAGCAGAATGAGCGTGACGAAGTAGAGCCATGGCCACTCCATTCCAATTGCATCGTTTACCTGTGCACACACACACACACACACACACACACACACACACAAAGTTTGTTTTTGTATCATTACCACCAGTCACTGTCATGAGACACAGCACAGTGAGACTGACCCAGTAGAGGACGTCGGTCCAGCCCTGCGTGGTGATGCACTGGTACACAGTGAGCATGGAGAAGCCCAGGTTATCAAAGTGTGTGATGCCGTTATTGGGACCGGGCCATCCTGGTTTACACACCGTCCCATTCAAAGCACACCGCCGCCCGTTACCCGCCTCAGCACACGGAGACGGCTTCTCATTCTCCACCGTCGCTATGATATCTAACACACACACACACACACACACACACGTAGCATCACTTAGGAAACTAAAACCAGTACAGTGTGTCCTAAAGCAGTAGTAGTACAACATGCAAGGCTGATTTAGGAGTAATATTCAATTCAATTCAATTCAATTTTATTTGTATAGCGCTTTTAGCAATTTTCATTGCCGCAAAGCAGCTTTACATAGTCAAAAGAATTATTTAGGTTTGTATGAAATGTGAATTTGTATGAATCAAAATGGTCAGTTTGTCCCTGGTGAGCAAGCCGAGGGCGACAGTGGCAAGGAAAAACTCCCTGAGATGGTAATAGGAAGAAACCTTGAGAGGAACCAGACTCAACAGAGAACCCATCCTCATTTGGGTGAAACAGAAAGCAGTAAATGATCTGCATTTATACAGTGTGTAGGGTGGGAGGCAGTTCAGCTATAATAGCTGATGTTAATTGATGTTAATATGGAGTCCAGGTAGTTATTGAAGACCCAGGTAGACTTGTAAGAAGTTCCAGTCATGAACTATCGAACTGTCAAGTCCCCAGAGAAACAGTTGCCAACACCAGTCAGGGCCAGAACCATTTTCTAGGTAGAGAGAATCATCCCCAGACACCAGACGCATCCCAGAGAGACACACGGGGCATCCATGTGACGAGATCTTCAGCCAGAAGCGGGGCACCAGGATGGGTCAGACAGGTCCGGAGGGCAGAGGGAGTCTGGATCACTGGCAGCTCAGGAACGACATGTGTAGCTCGACAGAGAGAGAGAGAAAGAGTGAAAGGGGGGACAGGAGGAGAGAGGAAAAAGAAAGAGGGGGGGAAAGAGAAGAAGAGGAGAGATGGCAGTTAGGTATGGTCACAGTCACACAATGTATAATGTGAATGTATATTAACTGTAGAGTGCAAGCAGAGACTCCGGCAGGACTAACTATGACAGCATAACTAAAAGGGAGAGCCAGAAGGAAACACAAACATGAGGGCTTCCTGACATGTAAAGCAAACAATCACCTCACCGTCAGCAAACCTGAGTGATCAATGAGAGTGAGGAAGACAGCATCCAAACATACCAGTTCACCATAATACTCTACGTCCATGAGTCCCCCAGATCTGCTCCTTTACCTATGGCAAATCTATTTATAAAAATGCTTGGCTAAATAAATAGGTTTTTAGCCTGGACTTAAACACTGAGACTGTGTCTGAGTCCCGAACACTATTTGGAAGACTATTCCATAACTTTGGGGCTTTGTAAGAAAAAGCTCTGCCCCCAGCTGTATTTTTCATAATAAGCGGTACTGACAAGCAGCCTGCATCCTTTGATCGAAGTAGGCGTGGCGGATCGTAAGACACTAGCAGTTCGCTCAGGTACTGCGGCGCGAGACCATTTAATGCTTTATATGTCAAGAGTAGTATTTTAAAATCAATGCGAAATTTCACAGGGAGCCAATGGAGTGAAGATAAGATAGGGGTGATGTCTTCTGGTTCTGGTGAGGACTCTCGCTGCTGCATTCTGGACTAGCTGAAGCTTATTTATGCATCTAGCTGAACAACCAGACAGTAAGGCATTACAATAGTCCAACCTAGAGGTGATAAAAGCATGAACTAGTTTTTCTGCGTCGTTTAGCGACAATAAATTTCTTATTCTGGCAATATTTCTGAGGTGAAAGAATGCTATCCTGGTAATATTATCTACATGTGCTTCAAATGAAAGGCTGGAATCAATAATCACACCAAGGTCTTTCACTGTTGCATTTGATGGAACAGAAAGGCCACCTAAAGTTACGGTGTGATCTAAAATTTTACTCCTAGCTGTATGCGGTCCTATGACTAGAACTTCTGTCTTATCCGGATTTAGCAGAAGGAAGTTAATTAGCATCCAATTTCTTATGTCCTGCACACATTGCTCAATTTTAGTAAGCTGTTTTTTCTTATCAGGTTTTGCTGAGACATATAACTGTGTATCGTCAGCATAACAATGAAAACTAATACCATGCTTACGGATTATGTTGCCCAGAGAAGGCATGTAAAGGGAAAAAAGCAGTGGACCTAAAACTGAACCCTGCGGAAGGTCAAACTCCACTAGAGAACATGCAGAATAATCACCATTTAAGTCTACATACTGATAACGATGGGTCAGATAGGATCTGAGCCAGGAGAGGGCTGTACCCTTAATTCCCACTACATTTTCTAATCTGTGAAGAAGAATAGCGTGATCAACAGTGTCAAAAGCTGCACTGAGGTCAAGTAATACAAGCATAGTTACACAACCCTGATCAGAGGCCAATAGAATGTCATTTACTACTTTAACGAGCGCTGTCTCTGTACTGTGATGAGGCCTAAATCCTGACTGATACAGTTCATGTATGCCATTTCTATGTATATATGAGCATAGCTGCTCCGCTACTATCTTTTCCAGGATCTTAGAGATAAAGGGGAGGTTTGATATTGGTCTGTAACTGGACAGCTGACAGGGGTCGAGGTCAGGTTTCTTAATTATTGGTTTGATAACTGCTAATTTAAAAGATTTTGGAACATATCCAATGCTGAGTGAAGAATTAATTATTCTCAACAGGGGTTCTGTTATTGCTGGTACTATCTGTTTAAGAAAATGTGTCGGTACAGGATCTAATATACAGGTTGATGAATTTGCAGAAGAGATGAGTGAAATTAGTTCATTCTCTTCAAGGGGAGTAAAGTATTCTAGGTTCTGGTCTGACATGGCTAGATTAACATCTGCATCAATTACATTGTTCGGTTTCAAAACCTCAATTTTATGCCTAATATTTACAATTTTATTATTAAAAAAGTTCATGAAGTCCTCACTATTGCATGATGTTGTTGTGGAGATTTCTGCAGTGGTCTTATTTCTGGTTAATTTGGCTACAGCATTAAATAAGAATCTAGGATTATTTTTGTTATTTTCTATAAGAGTGGAGAGATATGTTGATCTAGCTACACTAAGAGCTTTTCTATAGTTCAGGATGCTCTCCTTCCATGCTATTTGAAATACTAGTAATTTAGTTTGACGCCATTTACGTTCTAATTTCCGAGCGGTCTGTTTTAAAGTGCGCGTGTGATCATTATACCAGGGAGCAAGTTTTTTATCTCTAATAATTTTTCTTTTGACTGGAGCTACATTATCTAGGGTATAGCGAAATGTCGACTCTAAATATTCAGTCGCCTGATCGAGTTCTGTGGGGTCAGACGGTGATCTAATCGAAGTTGGGAACTCTGGGAGATTACTGATAAAACTCTGTTTGGTAGTTGATGTGAATGTACGTTTCATACGGTAGCGCAATATCCAGGGTGTCATTAGGCTGACAGTAGGGTTTAGCTCAGGGGTAGCTCAGTGGTTAAGGCATTGGACTACGGTTCGGAAGATCCCAGGTTCAAACCCCACAACCGCCAAGTTGCCACTGTTGGGCCCTTGAGCGCGGCCCCTAATCCTCAACTGCTCAGATGTATAATGAGATAAAAATGTAAGTCGCTCTGGATAAGAGCGTCTGCCAAATGCCTAAATGTACTGTAAATGTAAATGTTTAGGGGTGTCATTAGGCTGACATTAGGGTTTAGGGGTGTCATTAGGCTGACATTAGGGTTTAGGGGTGTCATTAGGCTGACAGTAGGGTTTAGGGGTGTCATTAGGCTGACAGTAGGGTTTAGGGGTGTCATTAGGCTGACAGTAGGGTTTAGGGGTGTCATTAGGCTGACAGTAGGGTTTAGGGGTGTCATTAGGCTGACAGTAGGGTTTAGGGGTGTCATTAGGCTGACATTAGGGTTTAGGGGTGTCATTAGGTTAACATTAGGGTTTAGGGGTTTTATTAGGCTGACATTAGGGTTTAGGGGTGCAGTCTTAGGGGTGTTGAGTCGGGGGATGTTGGGGTTTTAAGGTTTGTGTTGTTTCCTTCATGTCTATGTGCACTAGTAAGAGTGCTAACCTGTGCCTTTGTAGTAGCAGGTTTTGTGCATCTTGCATTTGAAGAGCTCGAGGCCGATGATGGCGTAGATGGTGACCATAAAGAGGACAAGCAGGGAAATGTGGAAGAGTGGGAGCATGGACTTCAGAATGGAGCTCATCACCACCTGCAGGCCTGGAGGACAAATTACACCCTGGATAATAAAACACCTGACCAAGAGACCCCGTGCACCCAAGCGTAGTGTGTGTGTGTGTGTGTGCACGGTGACTTACTCGGAACTCCTGAGACGAGCCGTAGCGGCCTGAGCACCCTGAAATGATGATAATATTAAACTAGAAGTGTAGTGTACATGCACACAAGGTTAGGGTTACTGACACAAACACACAGAGCGACTAAACACACTGCCTGCGAACCTGAACGCTCTCAGAGCTTTCATATCAAACCCTCCACCTTTCTGTTCCACCGGAGCTTCAACACCACTGATATTATTAATGAAGTCCACCACTATGGTGAAGAGGCTGATAGGGAGAGAGAGAGAGAGAGAGAGAGTATATATAGTGTATACGTGACTATTTAATGTGTTGACTAAAAATGAGTGCCTAATGATTAACTTTCTAAGAACAGACAGACAGACAGACAGACAGACGTTTCAGTCTCACCCCATCGTTACTATGACGAAGTCCAGAATGTTCCAGCAGTTTCGTAAATATGCATCAGCGTGGAAGAGCAGTCCGTACGCCACGATCTTCAGGAAACACTCCAGTGTGAAGATGATGAGGAAGATGTACTCCAAACTCTCCTGTTAGCAGCAGAATAACACACACACACACACACACACACACACACACACACACATGAAATGTGAATATGTGTGAATCAGAGAGATCAGATCGTCCCTGATGAACAAACATTACACACAACAGGTCTCGTTTTCTCAGGCTCCTCTTCCTGAAGAACACTGGGGTGTAAGAGGAGGACGTGTGGGAAGCTTCTTCTCTAATTCGCCGTAACTTCGCTTAGTCTTCTGGACAGATGTTCTGATGTGTGTGTGTGTGTGAGTGTGTATGGAGGAGTAAAAATTAAGCTAGACATCTAGACATAAGGCTTAAACTGGTTATTTAACACACACACACACACACACACATGCACGCACGCACACAATAGATGTGTAACAATAACAGTGTGAAATACATGTTAAACATTACGTCTGAAACTTGAAACACTTTTAAACACTGGTGTGTGTGTGTGTGTGTGTGTGTGTAGTCTAAATTTAAAGACTTTACCCACTAATGGGACCAGCTGCTCTTCTCATTCACCTGGGTCAAGGACACACACGCACGCACGCACGCACACACACACTCACACACACACACACACACACACACACGCACGCACACACGCACACACACACACATTGGGGAAGGTCTCTTATTGTCTTATTGTTGTGTGTGTGTGTGTGTGTGTGTGTGTGTGTGTTAAACTTAACACATGATGAAACCTCTTGTCAGGAGGGACTGTACAGCCTGAACTGAATAGTGATTAGATTATTATTATTACAGAGTTATTGATCAGATTATTGACTATTAATGAGGAGAGAGATTTACAGCCTAAATGAATCTCAGATGTCAGAAGTATCTTCTGTCTGTACAGTTAAACCTTGGATTACGACCATAATTGGTTCCTGAAGCGTGCTTGTATATCAAAACACGTGTATATCAAAGTGAATTTCCCCCATAAGAAATAATGGAAACTCGGATGATTCTTCATTTACAAAGTAAAAATAGAATAAATTAACCTATATATATCTATACACACACACACACACACATATGGATGTTGACTATACAAGTGTTGCACTGCGTACTACTTATATATCAAGACTTCGCTCGTTTATTAAGTAAAGATTTATTAAAAAATTTAGTTTTGTAAAATGCTCACAGGCAGAGTTACTCACAGTCCAAGGTTTCAGTGTATTTACTGAGTAACATGTAAGCCAGAATAACCTGTGTGTGTGTGTGTGTGTGTATACACACCAGGTTGCTGTTGGTGTTGTTGGTGTCCTCCTCAGGCATGGGCATGAACACAGCGAGCGCCACACAGTTAGCAAAGATGGTGAGAAGGATGATGATCTCGAACGGCCTAAAGGGGCGGAGTCAAGGGGCGAAACACTCTGTACAATAAGTGAAATTAGTGCTCGCTTTGTTATGACTGCAGTCACATGACCCACTAACAAGCGTTAGTGATATCTTACTTCCTGCCTCTGTGTGAGTGTGTGTGACTGTGTGTGTGTGTGTGTGTGAAGGATATTTCCACTCCACAATGCTGATGCAGGCCTTGCGGAAGGGGTTCTTCAGCGTGAGGAAGAGGAGCGAGCGCGCAGGGCGAGGGTTCCCCCCGGTGGCCTGGAGCTTCTTCAGCTTCTCCCTCTGCTTCCTCTTCAGCGTCTCCTCATCCATGATGAAGGAGCTCATAGGAACCTCAGCCCCGCCCTCCATCGCTACACACACACACACACACACACACACACACACACACACACAGTGACACACTTATTTCCTGTTATTACTTAATTTTTCTGTTTCACCCAGATGAGGATGGGTTCCCTGGTGAGTCTGGTTCCTCTCAATTCAATTCAATTTTATTTTATTTGTATAGCGCTTTTAACAATTGTCATTGTCCCGACGCAGCTTCACACAATCAGAAGAATTATTTAAGTTTGTATGGAATCTCAAGGTTTATTCTTATTACCATCTCAGGGAGTTTTTCCCCTCAGCACTGTCACCCTCGGCTCGTTCATCAGGGACGATCTCACAATCTCTTATTATATAAACACATTTTTCTCACTTATACACACTTTCATAAATTTAATTTTTATATTTTGTGAAGCTTCTTTGAGACGATGAACATTGATAAAAGTGCTATGTTAAAAAAATGTATAATTTTTTTTAATTTAATTATTTAACACAACTGTCACACTTACACACACACAAACACACACACACACACACAATGGCAAAACCTGTTTAACACAAATGACACACACACACACACACACGCACACACACACAGAGTTAAACACTTTTTTAACACAACTGACACACACACACACAGTGACAAAACTTATTTAACACATCTGTCACACTCTCTCTCTCTCTCTCTCTCTCTCTCACACACACACACAAACACACACACACACACACACACACACACAGTGACAAAACTTATTTAACACAACTGTCACTCTCTCTCTCTCTCTCTCTCTCTCTCTCTCTCACACACACACACACACACACAAACACACACACACACACACACACACACACACAGTGACAAAACTTATTTAACACAACTGTCACACACTCTCTCTCTCACACACACACACACACACACACACACAGTTAAACAATTATTTAACGCAACTGTCCCCTTCTCTCTCTCTCTCTCTCTCTCTCTCTCTTACACACATGCACACACACACACACACACATACACACAACTACACACCTGGTGAAGGCTTTTCGTGTCTGGTCCTGTCTTAACTTTTTCTTCTTTCCTTCTCTCTTCAGACCCGTGCTTTACCCTCTCTCTCTTCCCTCACTCCCTCTTTCTCTTTCTCTCTCTCTCTCTCTCCCCTCACTCCCTCTCTCTCTTTCTCTCCCTCACTCCCTCTCTCTCTCTCCCCCCCTCTCTCTCTCTCTCTCTCCTTCACCCCCCCTCTCTCTCTCTCTGCAGCTGTCTTTTCTAAGATCAAATATAGACAATGCATGTCACTCAGTGAAGGAGGGGAATGTTTATTTGTGTGTGTGTGTGTGTGTGTGTTGGATTGTCCGTGTGTACGTGTCTGTGTGTTTGTGGGCGACATACTCGTTGAGCCAAAGCTAACGCTAAAGCTAGCCCACCTCTTCTGCGCTTTACGTGTCCAACAGGTTTGCTCTCCTCAGTGATGCACCCGCTGAGAAACCTGAAAGAGCTCTGGTTATAGGAGACTCTATACTGAGACATGTGACATTAGCCAGGCCTTTAGGGGCGCCAGCGGCAGTGGTTAGGTGTATCCCGAGCTGCCAGGAAACATAGCAGGTAATCTTAGGGCTCTAGGACAGCACAGGTTCTCCAAGATAGTGGTACATGCTGGAGCTAACGATATACGCCTTCGTCAGTCAGAGGTTAGTAAGAATAACTTTATAGAGGTGTTTAAATTAGCGAAGGCGATGTCCGATGGATTAGTATGCTCTGGTCCCATCCCAATGAGACGTGGTGACAAAACTGGCCTGTTAGGGCGGGACGGTGTCCATCCCACTAAGGAAGGTGCTGCTCTCATTTCCTGTAGTATAGCTCATAGTCTCAGAAAAGGCCTAGTTAATCGGTGACAATCCAGAGCCCAGGCCAGGGAGCAGACGGACAGGCTAAACCAACCGTCTGCTAGCTGCATAGAGTCGTCACTCAGGGTTCACTGTATTGAGACTGTGTCTGTTCTAATCACAAATTTAGAAAGACTCAGAATGTCTGTTTTAGTAACTTAATTAACATAAAGACCACAAACTTGGATCAGACTGAATGTACAGCCGGCACCTCTGACCTGAACCCTCTGAGATCAGAATTTATGTCCATGAACATTTTCAATAACAAAATCGTGAATGTTAGGCAAAAAAATCAGCCTTTGAAACCAGACAAATTACAGTAAGTGATACAGATGATAAACCAACCACATCACATTAGAACCTAAAATGCTTTACTCCCCTTAAAGAGAGGGAAATTATTTTACTCATCTTTTCTTTAAACCCCTGAACCAAGAACCCCGATTGAAAATAATTAACTCTTCACTCATCATTATTAGTTTGTAGATTTAAATGGTGACCACTCTACATGTTTTCAAGTGGACTTTGGTGTTCCACAAGGTTCAGTTTTAGGCCCACTGCTTTTTTCTCTTTATTCATTTCACTGTTATGCTGACGACACACAGTCATACGTCTTAGCAAAACCAGATGAGATAAACCAAAATGCAGCTGCCAGGGTTCTCACCAGATCCAGAAAATATGATCATATAACCCCAATATTATCATCCCTGCACTGGCTACCTGTTCAGTTTAGAATTAATTACAAAATAGTATTACTTACATACAAGGTTTTAAATGGTTTAGCTCCCACATACCTAACCAGTCTTCTAATACGCTACAATCCACCACGCTCCTTAAGATCACAAAACTCTGGACTTCTTGTAATTCCCAGAATTTCAAAATCTACATAAGAGGGGTAGGGCTTTTTCATATTTAGCTCCAATGCTTTGGAATAGTCTTCCCAACAGTGTTCGGGGCTCAGACACGGTTTCCCAGTTTAAAAGTAGACTCAAGACGCATCTCTTCAATCTGGCATACGCGTAACTCATCCCATAATCTCATACTTTAGTATATCTATCCTGAATGGCAACTACGCTAATTCTCTCCATCTGTTCTGTACTTTTCTACCCATCCCGAGGCATCTGGTGATTGTACCAGCTTCAGTAGACAAAGGCCAACCCTGCAAGGATCCTGAGGCATCCAGAGAAGGACCAGCTCCAGCTGGATTCTGCTTTATGATGGTTGGAGCTACACATCCTGCTCCTGAGCTCCCAGTGATCCAGATCCCATCTGCCCTCTGCACCTACTGACTCCCTGTGCTGAACTGGACTTCATGTTATATTGTACTTTCAGCTGCATAACACACATGATGTTATATCATCTCTATCTGTTATCACATAGATGAGGATGGGTTCCCTGTTGAGTCTGGTTCCTCTCAAAGTTTCTTCCTATTACCATCTCAGGGAGTTTTTCCTTGCCACTGTCGCCGTCACCCTCGGCTTGTTCATCAGAGACATTTCATTCATCATTCAATCACTCATCTCATTATTATCTAGACACATTTTTTACACACACACACAATTTATTATTATTATAATTTTATTATTACAGTATATATATATATATATTTTTTTTTTAATTATAATTATTATTTTCTATGAATTTCTTTCATCTTTGTGAAGCTGCTTTAAGACAATGACCATTGTTAAAAGCGCTATATAAATAAAATTGAATTGAATTGAATAAACCAGCTTACTAAAGTTGAGCAATGTGTGCAGGACTTAAGAGATTGGATGCTAATTAACTTCCCTCTGCTTAATCTTTGGAAGACAGAAGTTCTAGTCACAGGATCACAGGGAGCTGGAAGTAAGCTTTTAAATTACTCTTAACTTTAGATGGCCTTTCTGTTTCATCAAGTGCAACAGTAAAAGTGTTGAGTAAAAGACCTAGTTCATGCTTTTATCACCTTTAGGTTGGACTATTGTAATGCCTTACTGTCTGGTTGTTCAACTAGGTGCATAAACAAGCTTCAATTAGTCCAGAATGCAGCAGCGAGAGTCCTCACTAGAACCAGAAGATACAAGCACATCACCCCTATCTTATCTTCACTCCATTGGCTCCCCGTGAAATTTCGCATTGATTTTAAAATACTACTCTTGACATATAAAGCATTAAATGGTCTCGCGCCACAGTATCTGAGTGAACTACTAGTGTCTTTCGATCCGCCACGCCTACTTCGATCAAAGGATGCAGGCTGCTTGTCAGTACCGCATATTATGAAAACTACAGCTGGGGGCGGAGCTTTTTCTTACAAAGTTATGGAATCTGAGCCCCGAACATTAATTCAGTCTCAATGTTTAAGTCTAGACTAAAAATTTGTTTATTTAGCCAAGCATTTTTATAAATAGATTTGCCTTAGGTAAAGGAGCAGATCTGGGGGACTCATGGACGTAGAGTATTATGGTGAACTGGTATGTTTGGATGCTGTCTTCCTCACTCTCATTGATCACTCAGGTTTGCTGACGGTGAGGTGATTGGTCGCTTTACATCTCAGTTCCCCCTCATGTCTGTGTTTCCTTCTGGCTCCTCCCCTTTTAGTTAGGATTTCTCTCCACTCTCTACCTCTCTCTCTTTAACTCTCCCTGTCTCTCTCTCTCTCTCTCTCTCTCTCTCTGTCTCAATACACCTGTCTCTCCTGAGCTGCCAGTGATCCAGACCCCCTCTGTCCCCTGGACCTGTCTGACTCGTCCTGGTGTCCCTCTTCTGGTTGGAGATCTGGTCACATGGAGGCCCCGTGTGGTCTGTCTGGGATGCGTGTGGTGACTGGGGATGGTTCCACTTTAACATGAAGACGGTCCTGTCCTCGTCTGATGCGACAGCTGTTCTCTGAGGACTCGTGACTTCAGTCACTCGATAGTTCAGGACTAGAGTTTTCTACAGTCTACCTGCGCCTCCAATAACCAACTGGACTTCATATTAACATTAATTAACATCAACTGTTATACTGAACTTCCAGCCTCCTAACACACAGTATGAGTGCAGATCAATGGGTTCCCTGTTGAGTCTGGTTCCTCTCAAGGTTTCTTCCTATTACCATCGCCCTCGGCTCGTTCATCAGGGACAATCTGATCATCTTAATTCATACACATTCACATTTCATACAAACTTAAATAATTATTTTGATTGTGTAAATCTGCTTTGGGACAATGACAGTCATTAAAAGCTATGCAAATTAAATTGAATTAAATTGTTTGTGTGTGTCTGAAGGAGTGTGTGTGTGTGTATGTATATGATGTGTGTGCGAGTGTGTGTGTGTTGGATTGTCAGTGTGTATAATGTGTGTGTGTGCTGTTATCAGTGTGTACTGTTTGTGTGTGTGTTGGATTGTTGGTATATGTGTGTGTGTGTGTGTGTGTGTGTGTGGTAATGAGTGAGTAATGAACAGGTGACAGTTTGTAACAATTGCTGTTGAATTCAGGACTCAGGAGCGCTCCCAGTGGTCACCAGGTGTAACACAGTATGTCCAACGCTCACTACACTGTGTTTCACCCTCATCATTTTAGAGAAAGGCCACACCGACTGATTCATGGAAATGTTTCATTAGCCTTACTCACACACACACACACACACACACACATGTAAATTCATTGTGTTCAGCTGCACAGTAATATTGAAATATTTTGTTTAATCAACAAATTTGCAGTAAAAACAGATCAACTAAAGAAAAGAGTTTAGTTAAACATGCATCAAAAATCCCTACATATAAAACACATTTCTTCTCCAATCTTTCACACACACACACAGACACAAAGTGTCCGCACAGTGGATGGTGTGTGAGCTCCAGCCAGTCACAGATTAGATTTACTTCCGTAGTGCACGAGCTACTTTAACGCTGTACCCTCAGTGTGATGTAGTGCGCCTTTAAAACACACACACACACACACCACACAGTTTAGTACACAGTGTGTAGGGTGGGAATGAAGGTGGTGTTTTCTTGCTCTTGGCTTCGCTTAGATTCTAGAAGAGTCTCGAGACAGATCAGAGCGGCGCACAGGGGAGCACGTGATGGAGAGCTCGCGAGGACTTTCTTCTTCCTCTCTAGATGCTTCCTCCGGCGCAGCCTCACACTCCTCCACGAGCCGCTGCAGATGCTTGATGTAGCGGATAGCTGCGCGCAGCGTCTCCACTTTGCTCATGCGCTTAGCGGCAGCGGATCCAGGTAGGTGCTCGCGCAGTTTAGCATAGCCCTGGTTTACGCATTTCACGCGCTGCCGCTCCCTCTCGTTACGCTTCTGAATGAAGGCAGGCTCGAGCGCGCACTCGTACACTCCGAAGCGCCCGTGGAATGGCCCGAGGTACGGCATGAGTGGGGTGGTGGCGCCAGGAAAGGGGGCATCATAGAGGCGTGGCTCTGCGGGGCGCGGGTAGATGAGCAGAGGGAGCGTGTGGCGTAGACGCGCCGGGTGAAACTGCGTGTGCATGCGCTTCAGAGAGTGACCAGCAGAGACCATGCTGTAGGGGCAGTAATGCTCCGGTCGTGGGCGAGAGAATGCAGAGTCCATGATGTGCTAAGGTCAAATCTCGAGTCAAATAACAATTAAATTAGAGAGTGCTCACAGCACTGCTGCTGTTCCACACAGACTATCAGTTGAAACTATCTGTTCATCAGAGCAGAGCTGATAGAGTCCTCAGTGAGGTGAAGCTGTGACTCCATCATCATCATCATCATCACTGTCATCATCTCTCCAGAGTTGTGTAGATGAGCTGTTTGTATTCCTCTTGTGTTTTCATTTTACTCTGTCGTCACGCTGTAAAACAGACATAAGAGATTATTAGCTGTAATAATAATAATAAGAAAAGTCTTAAAGCTGTATCTAGTAACTGTAACTTGGCTGCAGTCGCTCGTTAGTTCAAGACTGGAATTCCCTACAAGTCTACCTGAGCCTCCAGTAACTACCTGGACTCCATAACCTGGTTCCCTGTTGAGTCTGGTTCCTCTCAAGGTTTCTTCCTATTACCATCTCAGGAGATTTTCCTTGCCACTGTCGCCCTCGGCTTGTTCACCATTTTGATTCATGCACATTCACAATCCATACAAATGTACAGTGGGGCAAAAAAGTATTTAGTCTGCCACCAATTGTGCATTAAACAAGATAAGATAAGAGAGACCTGTAATTTTCATCATAGGTATACCTCAACTATGAGAGACAAGTGTGGACATAACTGGTCCTTGAGATGTGTTGCCTTGACGACCAAGTCTCACCAAGTGCTTTGATCAGCATGTCCCTTCACCTCAACATGTTGCTGAAATCCATAATGTACAAACAACAGTCTTCTACCCCAAACATTTTACCCGACACTGAACCCCGAATAAGTTGGCAAAACTCAAACAATTTGGGATAATCAGTTACATCAAGGCAGCACAGTGGTGTAGCGGTTAGCACTGCCTTGCACCTCCAGGGTCCGGGTTTGATTCCCGCCTTTGTGTGCTCTGGAGTTTGCATGTTCTCCCCGTTCTTGGTGGGTTTCCTCCGGGTACTCTGGTTTTCTCCCACAGTTAATTAGCGTTCCCAAATTGCCTGTAGTGTGTGAGTGTGTGTGTGTGTGTGTGTGTGCCCTGCGATAGATTGGCACCCTGTCCAGGGTGTACCCCATCTCGTGCCCTAAGCCTCCTGGGATAGGCTCCAGGCCCCCCGCGACCCTGAATACAGGACAAAGTATAGAAGACGAGTGAGTGAGAGTTACATCAATTTTTTTTAGTAATGATGTTTTAAATTTTAAGTAAACAGAACTATCCGTTTTTGAGTTTGTTGTACTCATTCATATTTATTTGCATTAATGAGTAGCCTAACTCATGCTATTCAATAGTAATTATCTTTTTTTTTTGGTGCAAATCAAAGAAATTGTTGTTGGTCTTTCACCTGCTCCCGGCAATGGGTCGCCACAGTGGTTTTACACCAGATGCCCCTTATGAAGCAGCCTTCCCATTTCATCTGGGCTTGGGACAGGCACTTCATCCAGTGGCTGGGAATAGAACCCGGGCCTTTCATGTGGCAGACGAAACCCTTACCACTGAGCCACCAGTGCCCTGTTTCAAATCAAATAATTAATTTTCTTTATTTATCTTCAGTTAAATCTGAGAGTACAAAATCTATATTATTATACTATAATATTAATACTAAAACTGAAACTAATAGAAATTCAGGATTTATATTCAAACCCCAGAAAACCGGAGTTGTAAATCTGTCAGTTTCAAAAACAAAACAATTTTTGCTAGTAAAGTAGTCAGATCAAATTAAAGACTGATATTTGCCATTTAAGAGAAATCTTGCTTTCTAATCTCCTAAACAGTAGGTAGCAAAAAGTGAAGCTTAATTTTTCACCCGCGCGTCTAAACACATTCTATTCAGAACTCTAGAGAGCACCAAACTGTCGACAATCAGGTGACATAAATCAAAAGCAGCAACTTTAGGGTCCCCAGATTTGTAAAGATTATCCTAATAAGCCTCATGCAAAGACAGACCAATCCACCATCACCATCAAAACAATTGCTGAAATATTTTAAGTTGGTGGAACTTTAGGGAGACAGTTACTGTGGCTTAAAGTATTAAAGTTGTTTAGCTACACTTTTTTTTCTACAAACTCATAAATACCAAAAGGTTCTAAATACTCATCAAGGTCTATTAATTGGAACTAATTGTAATTATTTAAGTTAACAGTACTCAATCTGTTTAAGTACTTTAAGCATTAGGGTTCACATGCAGTGCAGGCCTATGCAGTTGGGGAAGATACGGTAAGAGGGGATGAGAATGCGTGGCTGTGTCGACACCATGTGCTTTGACTGTAGCAGACTTTAGCACACTGACGGGGAGTGGCCCAGTGCATCACAAAACACACAACAGCATTGCTGCATCCCACAGGACAAACCTCATATGTTTCTCACTATCACTTTGTTATAGGTTCATGTCACACACTGAGAGAACACTTCCTGTGTTAAGAACTTATCAGGCCCGGTACCGAGTCATGCTTCATTCACCTTCACTTGACATTACATGAACTACAACATCGTCTCACAGTGCATGTGTTTAACTGCCCCCTGGAGGAGAAAGCTCATCACACTGAACCATAAACACAAATCTGGTCCACCACAGTGAGCCCATCTCACTCATCATCATCATGAGTCCCTGGAATGTCCAGCAAAGTCAAGCAAAGGCAGGTTCCTACCACAGCGACTCTATGTATCATCGTGCCTGGAGCCTTGCCCCTTTTGACTGAATTTATACTCAGGCTCTACAGAAATCCTTATGTACTTCCTCTTCAGGTTCATCTTTGAGACAAAACTGAATTGGGATAAAAGCTCCACTGATGTTCTAGATGTTCCTTGATCCATGAGGTTTGTCATTGCATATATCAATAAAATTATGATCTACTCAGCTGGTTCTCTCTTAACACCTTGACTACATGAAGGCCCTGTCTTCTGTCCTGGAGCATCAACTGTATAATAAAGGAGAGAAATGTGAGATCCACATTACCCATGTCGCATTCTTGAGACACATCATTGGGCCGGTAGATGTTCTAACGGAGTAAGACAAAGTGTCAGTGGTGACAATCTGGTCTTTACCACCACTATGATGGACCTGCAGTGTTTCCTGGGATTCACTCCTACAGATGATCCATACAAGTCAGTGTGATCATTTTCCCTGCAACTCCTTTATCACTTACAAGGCTGAACGTTTTTTAGTGTAAGTTAAGTTATTTTATTCATATAGCAGCTTTAAAACATAATGTAATGTGGCAACATTTTTTTTATTTAGTTAAGAGTCGTGCTGCAGCATTTTGAACCAGCTGGAGATAGTTGAGAGATAGTTGAGATTGGAGATCGGAGGCTAGATCCGATTGACAGCCCATAGTAAAGTGTGTTTCCGTAGTCTAAACGCGAAGAAATAAAAGCATGGATCAATAAAATCATTAAGGCAGAAAATCCCCTCACCTTACCCGAAATTCTCAAAAGATCAAAGGATGACTTCACCACTGCTCATATTTGCTTCTCAAATTTAAAATCTGAATCAAATTAAACCCCAAGGTTCTTCACGTGTGATCTAATATAGGGTGTCAGTGATCCCAGATCGGGGGTTAAAATTTCAACAGCCGACGGTGATCTAAATAGTAATACCTCAGTCTTGGACTCGTTTGAATTATGAATAAAACTTGTGGCCATCCATTTTTTAAAGCCACATAGACAATTAAACAAGGGTTGCAACAAGTCCACTTTTCCAAATTTTAAGGGAAAATAAAGCTGGGTAATTTAGTATCATTTAAAAAGTTTAAATTCCAAGACACCCAGATCCTCCAAACTTTAACTGCAGGAACAGTGTGGGAGCGGCACCCTGACGGAGGGTTGGGAAAAAGCCCTAATTACACCCACTGGCCTTATGATGTGGGTGGTAGAGAATGTCTGAGACTTACACTGGCACTGGGGGAAAGGTGGCACCAGCTGCCCGCAGGATTAATCTGTTTACATTTGTGACCTCACACTAAGCTGGGTAAGCATTGTTCTTCACCAAATTCAATTTTAGGATTGTCCCAGCACACACACACACACACACACACACACAGACACACACACACACCTCCCCAAACATGTGGGCAGTAACAGAGTATAACAGCCCAGCCTATAAACATGGCTGCTCGGACTCCATAACCCAGAGTGTCTCTTGTTCACATACTTATGATCCTGGTCCTCCCCGACTCACCCCGAGCTGCTCATCGTCTCTCTAATGTCTGTCAGAATGTCTGCTGCTTGTTACTGTGTCTCACTGCTGATCTGCAGTTATTATATCTCCAGTGTGTGTTAGTGTTACTGGACAGAGAGGTGTTGAGGTGAGTCTCTGAGACTGAAGCTGCAGCGTCACACGGGTTCCACCTGGAAGAAAACTCGGAACCCTGTGACAGGTGAGGAGTTCCCCTCTCTCTCCCTCTCCCCCTCTCTCTCCCCCTTTCTCTCCCACCCTCCCCCTCTCCCCCCCTCCCTCTCCCCCTCTCTCACACACACTCACACACACTCACACATGTTTATGATCTCATATCAGAAGATTTTCTCTGATGTATAACAGACACACCGGCCACATTACAGCTTCCCCTCTGACCCTGAGTCCCACTGAGAGGTGTCAGTCCGTAAGTAACAAAAACCTGTGTGATGACAATAATAAACCCATACCATACCATCCCCTGTCTGTCCGTCTGTCCGTCCGTCTGTCTGTCTGTCCGTCTCCCTGTCCATCCGTCTGTCTGTCTGTCTGTCTGTTTGTCTGTCCGTCTGTCCGTCCGTCTGTCCTTCCGTCTGTCCATCCGTCTGTCTGTCTGTCCGTCCGTCTGTCTGTCCGTCTGTCTGTCCGTCTGTCTGTCCGTCTGTCTGTCTGTCTGTCCGTCCGTCTGTCTGTCTTCAGTACATTATAAAGACTGAAATGGAAGAAAGTGTGTACTTGTTTCTTACCTTTTCAGGTGTATAAGAAGCTGCTTCTCTCCATCAAATTCACAAACCATCTACTGTCTCACTATCTCTCCTCACACACACTCACAAACACTCACACACACTCACACACACTCACACACACCTGAGTAATGATAAAATGGCACAGGTGAGAGCTGAGCGACTTCTCTTTATCTCACATGCTCCGCCTCAGACTGGGGTGTGTACAGTTCAGAGGAAACTGTGTGTGTGTGTGTGTGTGTGTACAGTAGTTGTGAATTTCAAAGGGAGGATGAAGCACAGGATGTGGAGTGAGATGGAGTGTGTTATGGGTTTAGAGTGTTGACTGGCTGGAGTGGAACAGCTGCAAACACTAATTAACATCTGCACATACTACACAAACATAACACACATATAACACGGAGATTACACACACTACACACACGACACACACACATGCAATAGAGCTAGAAGACAGACACACTGCACCATGACGGAGCTTTTCTACTGATTCAAAGAGAGTTTTTAACTGGTGTCACACACATCAGCAGGAAGACACTGTGTGTGTGTGTGTGTGTGTGTGTGTTTGAAGGTGATAATATGCGTTTGTGGAGATTTGGATCAAACCGTTTCCCTGATTAGAGAACAGACGGTGGATTTAGATCAGTGTGACTCCACCTTCACCAAACGCTCATTAGACTCGCTCAGATCCTGCACTAATCACAGCGTGTGGCCTCCTAATGCTTTATTCCTCTAATGCTCTGTGTGTGTGTGTGTGTGTGTGTCTGTCTGTCTGTCTGTCTAATTGACATTCACAGTTTCCTCCTCTGCTTTTCCAACTGTGTGTGTGTGTGTGTGTGTGTGGTGTCCAGTTCATGTGTAAAAATAATTCCTTATGCTCATAACTCTGAGGCCTGGAACATGTCCCACGTCATCAGTGAAGAAGAAGAAACCCCCATAGATGTGATCCTCTGGTGATTCAGTACATTCAGGTGGACCCACCCAGATGAGGATGGGTTCTGTTATCACCCAGATGAGGATGGGTTCTGTTATCACCCAGATGAGGATGGGTTCCCTGTTGAGTCTGGTTCCTCTCAAGGTTTCTTCCTATTACCATCTCAGGGAGTTTTTCCTTGCCACTGTCGCCCTCGGCTCGTTCATCAGAGACATTTCATTCATTCATCTCGTTATTATCTAGACACATCTTTCTCTCTAATACACACTTCCAAATATTTTATTTTCTAAAAATTTCTTTCATCTTTGTGAAGCTGCTTTGAGACAGTGACCAGTGTTAAAAGCGCTATATAAATAAAATGGAATTGAATTGAATTAACCAAGGTGTGTTCCTCAGTCCTGCAGGAGGACTTTCAGGTGTTTGGCTTCTTCTCCAGGCCTGCCTCCTGAAGTTCTCACCTCCTCAGGTTCCTACAGCTCACACACACACCATATGTTTAAACTCACCCTCATGCAGCACCCTAAAGTTCAGCCCTAAACCTGATCATTCATCTAGACGTGTGAATGTTCTCCGAGGACTCGAGCTCTCCCTCGTCTCCATCAGCACCATCCCATCCGCTTCTCCACCAGTGTGTCACACCAGGTGTGTGTGTTAGGATGACGTGATGGCTTCATCTCTATCTCTCTATCTCTCTCTCTCTCTCACACACACACACACACACACACACACACACACACACACTTCATGTGTTTTGCCGGACGTGCCTCCTCACCCTGCTGACGGATCTCTTCTACTTCACTGTGTGTGGTTTTGGCTTCAAGGAGGAAGCTTTTAAAATTTGTGTGTGTGTGTGCGTGTGTGTGTGTGCGTGTGTTTTTCCCGGAGGTTAGCTCATCCAAAACTCAGCTTGACAAGGTGCAGACAGGTAACTGCATCTCCTCCCTGAGCCCAGCTGAACATGAACACACACTCGGGTAAACACACGCACAGGTTCAGACATACTGTCAGGTAAACACACTCCGGTCAGTTTGTTTACTCCACTCAGGGTTTTGTTTACACAAATCAGGTGTTTGTGTAGCTGAAGGCGGAGCTACAGTGAGACAGTCAGAGGTGTGATGTCACTTCCTGTTTCCTGTTGCTGTTTGAGTGTTTAATAAATGAAATGTGTGTGTGTGTGTGTGTGTGTGTGTGTGTGTGTGTGTGTGTGTGAAAGTGAAGTAAGTAAAAGCCCTGCCACCAGCCTGGAGTCTTAAAGACAAGTAGGAATTCCCTCCTAATACCAAAGAGATTTCAGCAGGTCAGTGGTTTTCCTCCTCACTGATCACATCTATCAAACTTCTAGAAGATCCTCTCCTCCTCACAGACCAACATCTTCTCGCTCACTCAGGTGAACTACGGCCATGAAGGAATGTGTTTCTGAAGCACCGCAGTAAAGAGCTTCTGCCAGTTTCAGACAGGGGACGAGACAAGACACTCAGTGCTGTCTCTGGACATTATGAGAACTGGAATCAATGACGTTCTAAGAGAAATGTTAGGAAAATGTGTGATCATGTAAACGAGTGACATCCTAATCTACTCCCCCACCCTCTCATACACACCCTCCACATCAGTCTTTATCTCTCCTCTCTCTCTCTCTGTCTCACTACACCTGTCTCTCCTGAGCTGCCAGTGATCCAGACCCCCTCTGTCCCCTGGACCTGTCTGACTCGTCCTGGTGTCCCTCTTCTGGTTGGAGATCTGGTCACATGGATGCCCCGTGTGATCTGTCTGGGATGCGTGTGGTGACTGGGGACGGTTCCACTTTACCATGAAGACGGTCCTGTCCTCGGCTGATCATTCATCAGGGACGATCTGATCATTCTGATTCACACACACTCACATCTCATACACACTGCAATCATTTTTGTGAAGCCGCTTTGTGACAATGTCAATTGTTAAAAGCGCTATACAAATAAAATGTAATGAAATTGAATTGAATCATCATCCTCCACATAGAGATTCTCCACATCACAAACACTTTACTGTGACTAAAGAACAATCAATTCAATTCAATTCAATTCAATTTTATTCAATTTTATTTGTATAGCGCTTTTAACAATTGACATTGTCACGTTCTAATTTCCGGTCTGTTTTGAAGTGCGCGTGTGATCGTTATACCAGGGAGCAAGTTTCTTATCTTTAATAATTTTTCTTTTAACTGGAGCTACATTATCTAAGGTGTAACGGAACGTCGACTCTAAATATTCAGTCGCCTGATCGAGTTCTGTGGGGTCAGACGGTGATCTAATTGAAGTTGGGAACTCTGGGAGATTACTGATAAAACTCTGTTTGGTACTTGATGTGAATGTACGTTTAGTACGGAAGCGTGGTGTACTACATTATCACTATAACACACCTAGTGATCTATAACAGATAGTGATCCGAGATAACTTCAGACTGTGGAATTGTGAATAAATTTCCGAATAATATTATTAAATCTAAAGTGTGACCTGCTTTATGAGTGGGTCCTACTACACACTGATTTACTCCTACCGAGTCCAGTATGGACATAAATGCTTTTCCCAGAGGGTCTTCTGGATTCTCATAATGAATATTAAAATCTCCAGCAATTAACACTTTGTCTACAGAAACGACTAGGTTTGAAAGGAAATCTGCAAATTCACTAAGAAATTCCGAGTACGGCCCTGGAGGTCTGTAAATGACAATTAGCGGGATCGACTGAGCTGACTTAATATAGTTAAATACACTTATGTTACTATAAAGAATTTCAAATGAATTAAATTTGTGTCCGTGTTTTTGTACAATAGTCAGATTATCATTGTGAATAACTGCGACGCCTCCTCCTCTACCAGTTAACCGAGGCTGGTGTATGTAGCTGTATCCAGGAGGACTAGCTTCATTTAGAGATACATACTCGTCCTGTTTAATCCAGGTTTCTGTTAAACAGAGTATATCAAACTCCTGATCTGTGATAATTTCATTAACTATAACTGCTTTAGATGCGAGAGATCTAATATTTAACAGTCCTAGCTTCAGATCGGAGGTGCCGGCTGCGCATTCAGTCTGATCCAAGTTTGTGGTCTTTATGTTAATTAAGTTACTAAAACAGACATGAGTCTGTCTGAGTCTTTCTACATTTTTTGCTTAGTTCGGGGAACAGATACAGTCTCAATACAGTGAGTCAGAGAGCTGACGGGTTAGGAGTAGCTGTTACAGTAGGTCTGTCCTGCTCCAAACAATATCAGAGCACTACAGCACTTCCTGTGTTTGGCAAATGTTTAGTCAAATTGCTGTTGCACTCACAAATCTACAAAAGGGAACATTCAAAGCACCGAGGAGGCATCTGACATCATAGCATGTGTTTACCAAGCTGAAGGACCTGTTCACCCCAGCACCCCGAGATATTTAGCAAAGAAGAATGGGAAAGATTTTCACTCTCTAGATGTGCAAAGCTGGTAGAGACACATCCCAAAAGATCTGCAGTTGTAATTTCAATGAAATGTGATTCTACAAAGTATTGATTCAGGGGGAGTGAATACAAATGCACAACACAATTCATAGACAGTATCATCTATCTTATCTATCTATCTATCTATCTATCTATCTATCTATCTATCTATCTATCTATCCTATCTATCTATCTATCTATCTATCCTATCTATCTATCTATCTATCTATCCTATCTATCTATCTATCTATCTATCTATCTATCTATCTATCTATCTATCCTATCTATCTATCTATCTATCTATCTATCCTATCTATCTATCTATCCTATCTATCTATCCTATCTATCTATCTATCCTATCTATCTATCTATCCTATCTATCTATCTATCTATTCTATCTATCTATCTATCTATCTATCTATCCTATCTATCTATCTATCTATCTAT
Source organism: Clarias gariepinus (assembly GCF_024256425.1). NCBI lineage: Eukaryota > Metazoa > Chordata > Actinopteri > Siluriformes > Clariidae > Clarias > Clarias gariepinus. The sequence goes on from NC_071122.1 coordinate 26,369,500, forward strand.
CTATCTATCTATCTATCTATCCTATCTATCTATCTATCTATCTATCCTATCTATCTATCTATCTATCTATCTATCTATCCTATCTATCTATCCTATCTATCTATCTATCTTATCTATCTATCTATCTATCTACAGTATCTATCTATCTATCTATCTATCTATCTATCTATCTATCTATCTATCTATCTATCTAACCATTGGTTTTTGTGTTTCTTTCCGCCTGAGCTGCGACTGTAAACTTAGTATTTTGCTTTTGCTCCTCTTGCTGTCGCTGAGCTGTTTATGACTGAGTGAGGAGCGCCCCCTAGTGCTGGGGCTCATAGTGAACACACACACACACACACACACACACAAAGAGGAGGCAGGTTCACGGGGCATACAGAATATCAGTGTGTGAGTGTGTGAGGGAGAAAGGGGGAGAAAGGGAAAGAGAGAGAGGGAGGGGGAGAGAGAGAGAGGGAGAGAGAGAGAGAGGGGTGGAGAGAGAGAGGGAGGGGGAGAGAGAGAGGGAGAGAGAGAGAGGGGGAGAGAGAGAGAGAGAGAGAGAGGGAGAGAGGGGGAGTTTGTGTGTGATAGTGACGGTGTTGGATAAACACACACATACACACACTCCTGATCTGATTCACACAGCAGGTAAGAAGGACCCACACTGACACAACTGTGTGTGTGTATGTTTGTGTGTGTGTGTATGTGTTCATTATCAATGTATTAATTACTTTAGTGCTGCTTTATTGCATAAACACTGTACATGTGTGTGTGTGTGTGTGTGAGAGAGAGAGAGAGAAAGGGAGAGAGTGTGTGTGTATGTGTGTCATCTCTCTCCCTCTCCCTCTCTCTCTGCGCATGTGCTGGGTGTGAGTGAGCGTGCGGAAGGCTGTCTGGCATCCTGCCAAGTTTTTTGGAGACTGTTTGTTTATTTTTTATTTTTTTCAATTGGTAAATGTTTTAGTTTAAATAAAAGTTTAAAGTGAGAGAGTGAGCGGAGCACCATGGCCTCTGAGGCCGGTGTAGAGACTCTGTCCCGACGTGCCGGATTGAGGACGTGTTGTTAGCGGTGGGGGAGCAGGTCGGGTGTGAGAACATCTACTCTGCCTCCGGATGAATAAAGCCGTGGTGGTGTTCTTAAACAGAGTGGACCTCGCGAGCGCACTGACTAAGAGTGGAGTATGTGTGAGAGGAGCCGCTGTTAAAGTCACCCCCCTGTCAGAGGAGCCGCTGTTAAAGTCACCCCTCTGTCTGTCCCCGCAGTGAGGGTGGTGATCTCTAACGTGCCTCCCTTCATTAAAAACGAGGCAATAATGAAGGACCTGGCCCGTTTCGGGAAGTTTGTCGGCCCCATGAGACCCATCCTGCTCGGGTGCAGAAGCCCCAACATGCGGCACGTCCTGTCTTTTCGCCGGCAAATGTTAATGATTTTAAACAACGAAGAACAGACATTAAATGTGAACTTTAAAGTTAAAGACGAGACCAACAGCTACACCGTCTTCGCCACCACGGAGCGGCTGAGGTGTTTCGAGTGCGGGGACGTCGGTCACAAGAGGCTGAGCTGCGACACGGCCGGGAGACAGCGGCAGCGGCGCGAGGACAGCCGGCAGGGGAGCACCGAGGAGTGCGGGCCTGCGGTGGGCCTCGCCGACACACCGGAACTCCAACAGGTCAGTACTGAACACACCGGCAGCACGGAGGCACACCCTGCGGTACAGTGTTCAGTGCTGACAGTGACCGCGCCCCCAACGTCTGCACCGAAACACACCAGCCGCAGACCAGCACATCACCACAGACACCTAAAGACACAAAACCGAGGAGAAAACGGGAGGAGACGTCCGGGACAGAACCGACAACTAAGCGTCAAACCCGCAGTCAGACTGTGAGCAGCGCGGTACAGGAGAGTGAGGAGGCCGGGTGGAGCACCGCACACACACACACCTGTAGGGATAGAGGAGCAGGTCAACCTGTTCCTACAGCTGTCAAAAACAGAAAGGAAAAAGGTAGTGAAAACGCTAAAAGAACTGAAAAAAACTAACACAACAGGTAAAAACAAACAAACCGTTACTAAAAAAGAAGAAGAAGAAAAAATGGACAACAGCTGAAACCAAACCACAAACTGTAAATAAAACTGTAAATTAATGAACAAAAAAACTGAAAAAAAAAAGACTAAAAGTTGTAAATATGTAAATACTACATGTGTCAGTGTGTATGTAATGTATGCATGTTGACTTTGTGTGTGCACAATCAATAGGTACACATGTTTATATGTGAATGTATATGTATATGTGAATGTATGTATGTACTGTATATATGTGTGTATATATATATATGCATGTGTGTGTATGTATGTATGTACTGTATATACAGTGGTGTGAAAAACTATTTGCCCCTTCCTGATTTCTTATTCTTTTGCATGTTTGTCACACAGAATGTTTCTGATCATCAAAAACCGTTAACTATTAGTCAAAGATAACATAATTGAACACAAATTGCAGTTTTTAAATGAAGGTTTACGTTATTAAGGGAGAAAAAAAACTCCAAATCTACATGGCCCTGTGTGAAAAAGTGATTGCCCCCCTTGTTAAAAAATAACTTAACTGTGGTTTATCACACCTGAGTTCAATTTCTGTAGTCACCCCCAGGCCTGATTACTGACACACCTGTTTCAATTCAAAAGAAATCACTAAATAGGAGCTACCTGACACAGAGAAGTAGACCAAAAGCACCTCAAAAGCTAGACATCATGCCAAAATCCAAAGAAATTCAGGAACAAATGAGAACAAAAGTAATTGAGATCTATCAGTCTGGTAAAGGTTATAAAGCCATTTCTAAAGCTTTGGGACTCCAGCGAACCACAGTGAGAGCCATTATCCACAAATGGCAAAAACATGGAACAGTGGTGAACCTTCCCAGGAGTGGCCGGCCGACCAAAATTACCCCAAGAGCGCAGAGACAACTCATCCGAGAGGCCACAAAAGACCCCAGGACAACATCTAAAGAACTGCAGGCCTCACTTGCCTCAATTAAGGTCAGTGTTCACGACTCCACCATAAAAAAGAGACTGGGCAAAAATGGCCTGCATGGCAGATTTCTAAGGCGCAAACCACTTTTAGGCAAAAAGAACATTAAGGCTCGTCTCAATTTTGCTAAAAAACATCTCAATGATTGCCAAGACTTTTGGGAAAATACCTTGTGGACCGACCAGACAAAAGTTGAACTTTTTGGAAGGTGCGTGTCCTGTTACATCTGGCGTAAAAGTAACACAGCATTTCAGAAAAAGAACATCATACCAACAGTAAAATATGGTGGTGGTAGTGTGATGGTCTGGGGTTGTTTTGCTGCTTCAGGACCTGGAAGGCTTGCTGTGATAGATGGAACCATGAATTCTACTGTCTACCAAAAAATCCTGAAGGAGAATGTCCGGCCATCTGTTCGTCAAGTCAAGCTGAAGCGATCTTGGGTGCTGCAGCAGGACAATGACCCAAAACACACCAGCAAATCCACCTCTGAATGGCTGAAGAAAAACAAAATGAAGACTTCAGAGTGGCCTAGTCAAAGTCCTGACCTGAATCCTATTGAGATGTTGTGGCATGACCTTAAAAAGGCGGTTCATGCTAGAAAACCCTCAAATAAAGCTGAATTACAACAATTCTGCAAAGATGAGTGGGCCAAAATTCCTCCAGAGCGCTGTAAAAGACTCGTTACAAGTTATCGCAAACGCTTGATTGCAGTTATTGCTGCTAAGGGTGGCCCAACCAGTTATTAGGTTCAGGGGCAATCACTTTTTCACACAGGGCCATGTAGGTTTGGATTTTTTTTCTCCCTAAATAATAAAAATCATCATTTAAAAACTGCATTTTGTGTTTACTTGTGTTATCTTTGACTAATAGTTAAATGTGTTTGATGATCAGAAACATTTTGTGTGACAAACATGCAAAAGAATAAGAAATCAGGAAGGGGGCAAATAGTTTTTCACACCACTGTATATATATATATATATATATATATATATATATATATATATATATATGCATGTGTGTGTATGTATGTACTGTATATATGTGTGTGTATATATATATATATATATATATATATATATATATGCATGTGTGTGTATGTATGTATGTAGATAAGAAAAAATGTAGAACAGGTTTTTCTTTATTTGTTCCACAATAAAGTGTGTTAAAAACCTCACCTCTCTCTCTCTCTCTCTCTGTCTCTGTCTCTCTCTCACTCACACACACATTCAAAGACAAACAGTTCAGTTCATTGTGAACTTTGAAATGTTTGTGTTTTCCTCTTGTTGTTTTTCTTCTTCAGTTCACTCACCCTGTGTGCGTGTGTGTGCGTGTGTGTGCGTGCGTGAGAGAGAGAGAGAAAGAGAAAAAATTGTGTGCAAGTGTGTACGTGTAAGAGTGACAGGAAGAGAGTTTAATCCAATAATTAAAAACAGGAAGGAAGGACCTGAAGGACACACACATACACACACACATACACACACACGCACACACACACACTTTTTATATGCTTTTGCTATAATGTATGATTTGATCAGTTTCACACTTTTGCATTAATTCAGACGGCTGCTTTAAAAGCCAACTGAAAGCGGCTCCTTTTCCTCTTGCCCCGGCACGCCCTGCCCCGCCCTGTTCCGCCCCGCCCCGCCCCGCCCCGCCCCTAATGTTCCTGGGAACCGTGCTGCTGCGTCTTCAATAAATCTTACACAAAAAACTACACTGTACACGTACACACGACTCAGCCGGCGTTCGGTTCGGCTCGTTTTGTCGCTCGTTTGCAGAAAAAATGCTGCTGAGACAAATGTCTTAAAAAATGTCAGTTCATCAGGTGAAAAGTTCTAAGGTCATTCATTTGTCTGCACGCCGAGGAACCGCCTTAATCGTGCTTCATATTAACGTTTGATAAAACCGATGAACACCTTAAACTCTGTCACAACTTTTTGCAGAACATTGAACCACTTCCATTTGAGAAGCTCATCCACTTCTCAAATCCTCATATTTTGTTAAGGTCTTGTGAGGTGATGCAATACCGCCCCCTACTGCCCAGGAGTGCGGATCAGAAGATCACTCCGTACGAGACGCCACCTTTAAATGACCGACGACTCGAGTCACACTCGGCTTCAGAGTTCAGTAGCTCCAGCAGTGTTTGATGCTGTAATGTGTTTATAAAATCACAGGAACTCCTCATCAGGCGAGCTTCTCTCAGGAGAACCCTCAGAGGAACTCCTCATCAGGCGAGCTTCTCTCAGGAGAACCCTCAGAGGAACTCAGGAGAGAAACATCGGATGTAAATGAGGACTTCTTTAGTAACTGTCCGAGAGAGAGAGAGAGAGGGTTTATTTCCTCAGAGCTGGTGTGAGAAATGTTGATGGTGTGAGGTCACAAGCCTGATCCGTCTGCCTGATCACTAATAGGCTCGCGCTTGTGTGTGTGTGTGTGTGTTCACCAGTAGGATGACGTGTTTAGAGTGAAGTGATGAAACTGAGGTTGTGTGTGAGGCAGTCATCACATTCCTGTTCTCGGGTGAGTTTGAGTTCCGCGTGTCTCTCTGTCCCCGTCCTGTTAGCACTCGTCATCCGGCTCTTCAGCACAGGTACCGCCTTAACCTTTTACCTTTAACCCTTAACCTTACATTTTCATCTGTACACCAGGTAACAAAATCTGTCTGAGAGTTAGATTACATGCTATATTATAAAACACACAGAACCCCAGAACCTTGTCCCCTGTGTGTGTGTGTGTGTGTGTGTGTCTAAGGTTGTTACTGCACTGTTACTACCTCACTGTGACAGCACATGGGACAGGGGGACAAATCAAAGTTTCGGTGTTTGTCGTTGCGGTGTGTAACAGCACTCGTGTCCTGCAGACTCGTCCTGGACATGTGGACACTGAGGACGTTCCGCCATGGAGGGCTGTGACTCGGACATTTTAGCAATGAAGAACAGGTCCATGGAGTTCATGGAGGCGGGTCATGGGGAGGAGGGCTTTGAAAAGGTGATCTCGGAGCTAAGTGCAGCTGCGGGTCTGAATCTGGAGGTGGAGCTGGATGTGGAGGCGGAGCTGGGTGTGGAGGCAGGGTTTGAGGAGGGGCCAGGCTGGAGGCGGGGCTATAAGGAAGGAAATGCTGTAAAGGAGGTGGAACCTGGGAAGAACAGGGGCAGCACAACTGAGATCCAAAGTCCTCCTCAGTCTACAGGTGGGTGAGATGTGGGGTTGAGTGAGAGAGTGAGAGAGTGAGGGAGTAAGGGAGTGAGAGAGTGAGAATGGGGTAGTGAGAGAGTGAGGGAGTGAGAGTGGGGTAGTGAGAGAGTGAGGGAGTAAGGGAGTGAGAGAGTGAGAATGGGGTAGTGAGAGAGTGAGGGAGTGAGATTGGGGTAGTGAGAGAGTGAGGGAGTGAGGGAGTGAGAGAGTGAAAATGGGGTAGTGAGAGAGTGAGGGAGTGAGGGAGTGAGATTGGGGTAGTGAGAGAGTGAGGGAGTGAGATTGGGGTAGTGAGAGAGTGAGGGAGTGAGAGTGAGAATGGGGTAGTGAGAGAGTGAGGGAGTGAGATTGGGGTAGTGAGAGAGTGAGGGAGTGAGAGTGAGAATGGGGTAGTGAGAGAGTGAGGGAGTGAGATTGGGTAGTGAGAGAGTGAGGGAGTGAGAGTGAGAATGGGGTAGTGAGAGAGTGAGGGAGTGAAAGTGAGGGAGTGAGAGAGTGAGAATGAGGAAGTGAGAGAGTGATGTCGTGAGAATGATGGAGTGAGATGTTTAGGGACAGAGAGTGATGGTGTTATAGGGTGATGGAGTGAAATAGTAACTGAGTGAGAGAGTGATGAAGTATTGGGGTGATAGGCTGATTGAGTAAAAGCATGACAGGTTGGGGTGAGAGTGATTGAATGAGAGTGAGAGAGTGATGGAAGAAGAGGGTGATGGAGTGAGAGAGTGATGAAGTGAGAGAGTGATGGAGTGAGAGAGTGATGGAGTGAGTGTTAGCTGTAATGAAGCTGATTAGCACTGGGTCAGCTGTGTGTAGATCTCTTCTGTTCTTTGTTTTCACTTCTTAGTGTTGATGTTGATCTGGGTCTTGTGTCATTAGGTGGTAGTTCAGACACACACACACGCACACACACGCACACGCACACACACACACACACACGCACACACACTCATTTCACAGTGTGTGAACTCTGTCCCACCTTCTGTGGTTTCCTGAGCGTCTCACAGTCCCCGTCCTGCAATCTGTTTGTGTCTGTGTGTGTGTGTGTGTGTGTGTGTGTGTGTGACCTCAGACACTCATTCACCCGCTCTGTGCACTCTGCCACAGTTTGTGTTCCTTTAGTAATGAGAACAGTAGAACAGTTTGAAGCAAAACACTATGTGCTCACAAGCGTGTGTGTGTAAACGTGTGCGAATATGTGTGTGTGGGTGTGTGTGTGTGTGTGTGTGTGCACAGTATATAGAATATTCTACATCAGAGTTCTTCATTCTGTAATTCACACACACAACACCTGTTTTATTTGTTTGTGAATGTGTTTTGATGTGTGTGTGTGTGTGTGTATAGACATGTCTCACACTCCATTGTCAGAGCAGTTGTTATTGGGTCGTGATGAGGTGAAGGTGGTGAGTGTGGAGTGTCGGATCTGTGGAGATCAGGCATCAGGGTTTCATTATGGAGTGCACGCCTGTGAGGGGTGTAAGGTAGGAGTGTGTCTATCTTCATCATCACCTTCATCATCATCCCTACAGCATAATCGCTAGGCCGAGTGTAATCATTACCACGGTCGTTGGCGTGATGTATGTCTGTGTGTGTGTGTGTGTGTGTGTGTGTGTGTGTGATGAATCTTCCCTGCAGGGTTTTTTTCGCCGCACAGTGAGAATGAAGCTGGAGTATGAGAAATGCGAACGCAGCTGCAAGATCCACAAGAAAAACCGCAACAAGTGTCAGTACTGCCGCTTCCAGAAGTGTGTGACACTCGGGATGAGTCACGATGGTGAGGCGCGCCAACCAGCAGCACCATGCCATAAATGCTCATAATCGCTGATAAATGCTCATAAACACTCCTAACCACTTATAAACACTCCTAACAGTCATAAACACGTAGACCACTGTAAGAGGTTTGACATGTGGAGAGATAACACGGGAACCAGTTTCCCCAATCACAAACTGTCTTTTATTAACTGTCCAGCAAGCAGCTTTGAAAGTATGCACTGTTGATTTTAGTCCATGGGGCATGGACTGGTGCAGGTAGAGTCCGTTAAATCGCGATGAGGCAAGAAACTCGGAGCAAGAGGCAGGCAGCGGTGGTGGCACACACGAGAGTGTGAGGCAGGCAGCTTCCTTCTGGTCAAAGATGTATCAGAGTCTGTGGGAACAGAGAACGCATGTAAGTTCAGGTTTACTTAATGTGTGAGCACTGGCTGTAGGCCTGCCAGCACAGCACCACCCCAGCTTTGAGCTTGCACCCGTCTCAGAGAACAGTGCATGCAGTCAGGACAGGCCTTCTCATTTTGCGCATTGAGCTCTAGCCCTGTAACCCATGGAAAACAAGACATCCAGCAGTGAGGGAAACCATCTGTTTATTTGGGACTGTGTTCTTTGCTCTTGCCAACCATTGTAAAGGACCAAAGTGATTTAGAATGTGGATGATCAAAGGTGAAAAAGGTGTTCAGCCACCAGAAGTCCTTGGATCGTACCATCGGATTTGGGCACGGTCACAATGGGGCTCGACCATTAGGTTCCAGCCTGGGTGACATTGGCTCATCATGCCTGCACACCCTGTGAGAGCTGCTTGAAGATCACGTGTTGTTGGATGCTGGTTTCTTGCAGATGTCCTACATATCCCTTTGCAAACCTCTGTGGCCCCAGTTTCGGTCAGCTTGCCAGCATTCTGCACCACGGTTATGGGTTTGACAAGCGGAGAGAAAAAATGGGAACCAGATTCCACAATCACAAACAGTCTTTTATTAACAAGTGTTTGGCAAGCAGCTTTGAAAGTATGCACTGTTGTTAGTTTTACCCTCTGAAGCAAAACAGTGGTTTTGGAGACACCTAGAAAAGTGGCGCAGGTCGACTCAGACTCAGCATAGCTTGGTGCAGGTCCTCCAAGTCATGGGAAGGCAAGCAGGCGAGGCGAGGAGGTGTGTGGTAGACAGAGGCGGCGGCACGCAGACGAGAGCGTGAGGCAGGCAGATTCCATCTCGGTGTAGAGGTATCAGAGTTTATGGAGTCTGTGTGACAAGAGAATATTTACATTACATTTACATTTAGGCATTTGGCAGACACTCTTATCCAGAGCGACTTACATTTTTATCTCATTACACATCTGAGCAGTTGAGGGTTAAGGGCCGCGCTCAAGGGCCCAACAGTGGCAACTTGGTGGTTGTGGGGTTTGAACCTGGGATCTTCTGAACCATAGTCCAATGCCTCAACCACTGAGCTACCCCTCCCCGTGCCGTGAATATGCATAAGTTCAGGTTCAGAAAGGATCTTACTGGCTGTAAGTCTGTCGTCACACCACTCATAAACGCTCACAGCTGCAACATAAACGCTCATAATCACTGAGAACCGCATATAAACACTGTCCATATACATTTTGCGTTACATAGTTATGCATTAGCATTTACAACCGTGCGTGTGTGTGTGTGTGTGTGTGTGTGTGTGCATGTGTGTTAGCAATTCGCTATGGTCGCATGCCTGAGGTGGAGAAGCGGAGGTTGGTGGAGGGGATGCTCTCAGACAGTCGCACAACGAGCAGCTCCAGCCTGAAATCACTCGCTAAAAGAGTCAACAACGCGTATCTGAGACACCTGAACATGACCAAGAGGAAAGCACACGGCATCCTGACAGGGAGAACCTCCTCCAACCCTGTACATATACACACACACACACATATACACACACACACGCACACAAACACACACACACACACATATTCAATTCAATTCAATTTTATTTGTATAGCACTTTTAACAATTGTCATTGCCGCAAAGCAGCTTTACACAATCAAAAGAATTATTTAAGTTTGTATGAAATGTGAATGTGTATGAATCAAAATGGTCAGTTTGTCCCTGATGAACAAGCCGAGGGCGACAGGGGCAAGGAAAAACTCCCTGAGATGGTAGTAGGAAGAAACCTTGAGAGGAACCAGACTCAACAGGGAACTCATCCTCATCTGGGTGATAACGGATAGTAGGGATTGATCTGCACTCATACTGTGTGTTAGGAGGCTGGAAGTTCAGCTATAACAGTTGATGTTAATTGATGTAAATATGGAGTCCAGGTAGTTATTGGAGACAATTGCAATCTTGAACTATCAAGCAACCACAGCCAAGTCAAGTCCTCAGAGAAACAGCTGTCAACACCAGTCGAGGCCAAAACCGTCTTTATGGTTAAGTAAAACCATCCACAGACACCAGACGCATCCCAAAGAGACACACAGGACATCCATGCGACAAGATCTCCAACCAGAAGTAGGGCACCAGGATGGGTCAGACAGGTCCGGAGGGCAGAGGGAGTCTGGATCACTGGCAGCTCAGGAACGACATGTGTAGCTCGACAGAGAGAGAGAGAGAGAGAGAGAGAGAACAGGAGAGGGGAGAGGAGAAGAGAAGAGATAACAGTTAGGTAGGGTCGCAGTCACATAATGTATAATGTCAATGTATATTTACTGTAGAGTGCAAGCAGAGACTCCGGAAGGAATAACTATGACATCATAACTAAAAGGGAGAGCCAGAAGGAAACACAAACATGAGGGGGAACTGAGATGTAAAGCAACCAATCACCTCACCGTCAGCAAACCTGAGTGATCAATGAGAGTGAGGAGGACAGCATCTAAACATACCAGTTCACCATAATACTCTACGTCCATGAGTCCCCCCAGATCTGCTCCTTTACCTAAGGCTAATCTATTTATAAAAATGCTTGGCTAAATAAATAGGTTTTTAGCCTGGACTTAAACACTGAGACTGTGTCTGAGTCCCGAACACTATTTGGAAGACTATTACATAACTTTGGGGCTTTGGGGCCCCCTGCTGTAGTTTTCATAATAAGCGGTACTGATAAGCAGCCTGCATCCTTTGATCGAAGTAGGCGTGGCGGATCGTAAGACACTAGTAGTTCATTTAGATACTGCAGCGCGAGACCATTTAATGTCAAGAGTAGTATTTTAAAATCAATGCGAAATTTCACAGGGAGCCAATGCAGTGAAGATAAGATAGGGGTGATGTGCTCGTATCTTCTGGTTCTAGTGAGGACTCTCGCTGCTGCATTCTGGACTAGCTGAAGCTTATTTATGCACCTAGTTGAACAACCAGACAGTAAGGCATTACAATAGTCCAACCTAGAGGTGATAAAAGCATGAACTAGTTTTTCTGTATCATTAAGTGACAATATATTTCTTATCCTGGCAATATTTCTGAGGTGAAAGAAGGCTATCCTGGTAATATTATCTACATGTGCTTCAAATGAAAGGCTGGAATCTATAATCACACCGAGGTCTTTTACTGTTGCACTCGATAGAACAGAAAGGCCATCTAAGGTTACGGTGTGATCTAAAATCTTACTCCTAGCTGTATGCGGTCCTATGACTAAAACTTCTGTCTTATTAAGCAGAAGGAAGTTAATTAGCATCCAATCTCTTATGTCCTGCACACATTGCTCAACTTTAGTAAGCTGGTTTATCTCATCAGGTTTTGCTGAGACGTATAACTGTGTGTCGTCAGCATAACAGTGAAAACTAATACCATGCTTACGGATTATGTTGCCCAGAGGAATCATGTAAAGGGAAAAAAGCAGTGGACCTAAAACTGAACCTTGTGGAACACCAAACTCCACTAGAGAACATGCAGAATAATCACCTCATACACATACACACACATACACACACACACACACACACACACACACATACATACACAAACACACACACACACATACATACACACATACACACACAACTACATACACACATGCATACACACATACACATATACACACACACACACAGAATAAAAACAATGAGGAAAATTGTGTGTGTGTGTGTGTGTGTGTGTGTGTGTGTGTTCTCTGCGCTGCAGTTTGTGATCTATGACCTGGGCTCCCTGTGGCGTGCTGAGAGTGGGCTGGTGTGGGACAGTGGGGTTCTAAGCGGACGGGAACAGAAGGAGATCGGAGTTCACGTCTTCTACCGCTGTCAGTGCAGCACCGTGGAGACAGTACGTCAAATCACGGAGTTCTCCAAGTCCATCCCGGGCTTCATTGACCTGTACCTCAATGACCAGGTATACACACACACACACACACACACACACACACACATAGACACAGATTAGTGACATAATATGGTGTTATATTTCTGCCACAATTCTGAGCGCGCAGTTTGACATTTTGAGAGCAGCCAAAGCACTCTATGACTTCTCGATTCTGTGTGCGCTCGACTTTGCCTGTACGCTCGCTCAACATTGTCCAGCGTTACAACACTGTCACAAAACCAGCCAATCACAGACCTCCACACACTACTGCTGATTGGCTGTTTCTCCTGTAATCAAGTGGCACTACTATCGACTGCTTAACGGAAACGTTGTAAATAAAGGTTTATAAGTAAAGCGACCGAGTTGTCTGATTTAAATTTAAGTCGATGTAGTCTAACAATGAGCTATATGGATAATTAGATTAGATAAATAAAAACACACAATGGGTAAACGAAACTGGTATATACCAATACTTCATTGAATAAAAAATAAATACTATAAATTTGTTTATAATATTTATAAATAAATACAACTTTATTTACATTGCTTCCCTTATAGAATTTCTTTTCATTTGTATATAATTATATATAATAATATAATTTTAATTTCTTATCATTTTGATTTTCTTTTGATTTTGTAAAGCTGCTTTGAGATAATGACCATTTTAAAAGCGCTATACAAATTATAGGTTGCTTTATGCGGTCGATATTGCCAGCTGATAGAGAAGGAACAGCCAATCAGCAGTAGTGTGTGGATGTCTGTGATTGGATAGTTTTGTGACAGTTTTGTAACGCTGGACAATGTTGAGCGTACAGGCAGAGTCGAGCGCGCACAGAATCGAGAAGCCGCATGTGCGCGGAGAACATGTTGAGCGAGCAGGGGAGACACTGCACGTGCAGAATCGAGCTGTTGAGCGCGCAGTGGAGACACTGCACGTGCATAGAGTGCTTTGTCTGCTCTCAAAATGTCAAACCGCGCGCTCAGAATTGTGGCAGGAATATAACTGCATAACCTTATAGCAACTTTTGGAAGCTTGTATAAAGTTGCAGTTCTCCCTTCGTCCTGTAGGTGACACTGCTGAAGTACGGTGTTCACGAGGCGATCTTTGCCATGCTGCCGTCTCTGATGAATAAGGACGGCTTACTGGTGGCCAATGGGCGTGGCTTTGTCACACGCGAGTTCCTGCGCAGTCTCAGGAAGCCATTCAGTGAAATCATGGAGCCAAAGTTCGAGTTCGCTCTCAAGTTCAACGCGCTGGAGCTGGACGACAGCGACCTTGCACTGTTTGTCGCTGCCATCATCCTGTGTGGAGGTAGGCTGGGACATCCTCTCAGGGATGTATGTCTCTCTCTTGGCGTCCTCTTGGGGACCAGCGTCTCTCTCTGTCTGTTTCCTCTCAAGGACCTGCATGTCTCTGTCAGTGTCCTCTGTGGGACCCCTCATCTCCATGTGGGAGGTGTAGATGAAGACACTAATGCTGATCTAAAGAACAAGTCATTTACCCTGTCGTGTGTGCGCGCGTGTGTGTGCGCGTGTGTGCAGATCGTCCCGGGCTGATGAATGTGAAGCAGGTGGAGGAGATTCAGGATAAGATCCTGCAGGCGTTAGACCAGCACCTGCAGCACACACACCCTGACGCTGCCTACATCTTCCCCAAACTGCTGCAGAAGCTCGCAGACCTGCGACAGCTCGTCACCGAGAACGCACAGCTCGTCCAGATGATCAAAAAAACTGAGTCTGAGACCTCACTGCACCCTCTCCTGCAAGAGATCTACAGAGACATGTACTGACCACACACACACACACACGAACAGCTGTGCTGAGCCACAATGTGTTAAAAGAGATGTCAGGGGTGGGTAGAGGAGCCAAAAAATTTACTCAAGCGAGAGGAGCTGTATTTCAGAATAATATTACTTAAGTAAGAGTAAAAAATTATTCGGTGAAAAGACTATTCAAGTACTGAGTAACTCTTTCAATCACATAATTATATATATATATATATATATTCATAGCCTGTTAAAGTAACAACAACAATTAACAATTAACGTTAATATATAATCACACAAACATGAAAAAAGCATTCTATCCTCACCGCAAGATCCCACTAGTAGCAGCGTGGGTTTATGGCGTCCCGCAAAATTACACGCTTTACTTTTGTTCACGCATGCGAGTGTATGTAGGACGGATTCACACGTAGGATAAATTTATAGAACACCGGCTGAAGACCTGATCACATGACTGAGTCATGTGATTATTGCTGCTGCGCCTGATTGGTGGAACAGTCATGCGGTAGATCCACCAACTGCATGTTTACAATAAACGGTTATAAAAGTAAAGAGTCGAGCGGAGCCGAATGTAGCGGAGTGAGAGGAGCGTTTCTTCTTCACAAACCTACTCAAGTAAAAGTAACAGAGGAAATGTAACTCGTTACTACACAGCTCTGCTTTCAGAACAACTCGTTTAAACAAGCGAAGAAATGTAGAGACAGGACTGATTTACTGGAGTCTGTATTTATTATGTGTTATTATATTTGTCTTCTCAGTACATTTATTAATGTGAGTAAATATTTAATGATGTACTGTAGTGTTTAAAGGATTTAACAAAGTTTAAGTGATGAATCAAATGAGTCAAATGAATCAGTGTCACATCTCCATCCAGCATCATCTGAGAGAAAGCGAGATGAAATAAGAGCCGTTATATTCGTTAGTGCTGGTTTAGTGTGTGTGTGTGTGTGTGTGTGTGTGTGTGTGTGTTGTTTTGGCGTTCATGTGCAAGTGTTTATGTTCCCAGAGTGTGACATCACATGGAATTACAAACAAACACAAACGACACACGAGTGGCATCAAACTCCGTCTGAGAGAAACTAAACCAGCACTCGGCCCTCGTTATTGACGAGCTCATTAATCAGATAAAGTTACGTTTTACATCCGGAGCCAAAAATGTATCAGAAACCCATGTAATTATTTATTTATTAAAAGTATATAATTGTGAAATTAGTCACAATGTCTGTAATTATGACTGTAATCTGTAATCACCCCCCCCACACACACAGTGCTTTTGTACACTTTTACGCTTTTACACTAAAGTTAAACCCAGAAAAGTTTTATACAGTATCTAAATTTGATATTCTTCTAGAATCCTTTAATAATAATCTGTAACATTTTTGTGATCTGCTCCAAGCTTTAATGCTAACTCTGCACGATTGAAACTTTCATGAAACTTTTAGTTTAGCATAGCTCAGATTAGCGCAGCTCACATTAGCGTAGCTCAGATTAGTGCAGCTCACATTAGCGTAGCTCAGATTAGCGCAGCTCACATTAGCGTAGCTCAGATTAGCGCAGCTCAGATTAGCGTAGCTCAGATTAGCGCAGCTCACATTAGCGTAGCTCAGATTAGCGCAGCTCCACGTGACTTAATTCCTCCTCTGTGTGGATTAGCGATTGTCCATCAGGTCGCTGTGTTAAAAATGCCGCTGCTCTACTCTTAAATACTGATCTGATGGAGTGTGTGTGCGTGCATGTGTGTGTGTGCGTGTGTGTGTGTCTCCTTCTTAGAAAATCATGGAACTGTTTTCTTCAGGATATTGTCTTAACGGACAGATTTCACAACTTTCTAACCTCAAAATTTATATTATTGTTTCAATCGTATAAGCTCTGTGTGTGTGTGTGTGTGTGTGTGTGTGTCTGTGAGAGAAAGACAGAGTTCATGTTTTATTTGAAATGAGACCATGGGAGTATAAATGACCTGCTGCGCTTACAGGACTGTGTGTAACAGAGACAAACCCCGCCCCTATTCTTGTCCCTTTCAGCTGTGCACTGATGTGTGTGATTTCAGCATTAAATCCTTTAACCCTCCTCTAGTGCGCGACACTGAGACACGGTGATGTAAAGCTCAGCACACCTGACTGAGGAGAGGGAAGTGTGTGTGTCAGTGTGTGTGTATCAGTGTGTATCAGTGTGTGTATCAGTGTGTGTATCAGTGTTTGTTTGTGTCAGTGTGTGTGTCAATGAGTAACAGTCTGTGTGTGTCTCAATGTGTCTCAGTGTGTGTCAGTGTGTGTGTGTCGGGGCGGGCCCTGTATAAAACCAACAGAAAAACCAAAGTCTTAGAGACCGGAGTGTTCTGGTTCAGACCTCAAACTGTGTTAATGATTATCAGTGTGTGTGAGTGTGTGTGACCGAGATGCTAAATGAATGTGTGTAAAACACTGAGAATGAATTAAACTCCACTATGTTCATTAATGTGGTTCAGTTGTTTGTTTTTGGGGAGAGAGAGAGAGTAAGAGACAGAGAGAGAGAGATAGAGAGAGAGACAAAAAAGAAAGAGTAAGAGACAGAGAGAGAGACAGAGAGTAAGAGACAGAGAGAGAGAGACAGAGAGTAAGAGACAGAGAGAGACAGAGTGACAGAGAGAGAGAGAGAGAGAGAGTAAGAGACAGAGAGAGACAGATTGAGAGAGAGAGTGAGAGAAAGAGTAAGAGACAGAGAGAGAGAGACAAAGAAAGAAAGAGTAAGAGACAGAGAAAGAGACAGAGAGTAAGAGACAGAGAGACAAAGAGAGAGAGAGTGAGAGAGAAAGAGTATGAGACAACTGTACATTGACACCACTCCCACATTTAACATCAACCTGTATAACAACGGCACTGTAATGATTCAGGGACCAGAATCCAGCCTGGCAAAGTTTCAAACTGAATTTAATGAGCTAAAAGCTTTAGCTGAGAAGGAAAAAAAAATCCTAACAAAAGCCCATCCCAGCTCAGAGACTTGCCCCCCTCCTCCCCCTGATCCTTCTGCATGTGACACTCCCCTGCAGCCATCCTCACACACACAGCCCAGTCTCCACTCCTCACACTCCCCAAACCCCCCTCACACACCCCGATCTGCAGTGTCTGTACAACGCATACAAGAGTGTCTCTCCCTGTTTGAGATGGAGATCATGGAGTTCAAGGAGAGTAAACTACAAGACAGTGAAACAATCCAACAAGTGAGAGAGGAGACACAACAGCTTAAAGAACAGACTCAAACCAGAATAGGACAACTGGAAAAAAACATGGACAAGCTCCAAAAAGACAACAAATTCCTCAGAGAGGAGATGTGTACACTTAAGGACAAACTAGAACAAAAAGAGTCTCTGATTATAAATCTTAAACAGCAGCTCAACACCTTAACTGAGATATCCGAACAGTCCCACATTCATGTCAAGAACACCCACACCACCACTGACCCCCAGCCTACACACAACCTACTAGCCACCCAACAAATCAACCAGATCAGTCAGTTAGCTGCCCCACTGACTGGCCAGTTAGCCATCCTACCATGCAGCCAATTATCTACCCCATCAATTAGCCAGTTAGCCGCCCCATCAACTAGCCAGTTAGCCGCCCCATTAACTAGCCAGTTAGCCGCCCCACCGACCAGCCAGTTAGCCATTCCACCATGCAGCCAATTATCCACCCCACTGATTAACCAATTAGCCGCCCCATTAACTGGCCAATTAGCCGCCCCATCGACTAGCCAGTTAGCTGCCCCATCAACCAGTCAAATAGCCACCCAACAGACCAACCAGTTAACAAACCCCCCAACCAGCGAGTTAACCACCCAACCAAACAACCAATCCTCAATCCAGCCCACCAACCATTCACAACACCCCAAGACTGCAATTCTCATAGATTCCAATGGCAAATTTTTAAATCACAGAAAGCTGTTCCCCACACACAGAGTCGCAAAGTTCTGGTGTCCCACCACTGATAGTGCACTCAGGCTACTCTGCCAATCCAAACTTCAAACGCCCCAAAATATAGTGATTCACACTGGCACAAATGATTTGCACTCCAAAGGAGGGAAAGTAGCAGACTTAATGAAAAGGATAGCTGAAAAAGCTCACATGGTGTTTCCACAAACCAATATAATCATCTTAACAGTTTTACCCAGAAGAGACTACTCCTGGAAATTCATCAAAAAAATCAATGAAAATATAACCAAAGAATGCTCCATCATCCCCAACACCACCATTGCACAGCATCCAACCATAACAGATGAACACCCAATTTGACCATGTGCACCTACACCAGAACGGAATCAGACTCTTCGCCAAAAATCTAAAGGATGCTGCACTCAAGAGAGACCAAAACAATCCGAAGCTCAGCAGGCCTAAAAACTCCCAAAGTCGAAGACCACCTACTAACAACCACACACCCGACCAACCACCTGAACATAGAAGACATATGACCTACAGCACACACCATTTAAAAGCCCAACACAACAGAACCATCGTCAACAACTCAAAGTCCATCAAATTTTACACTGGCAAAGAACAGACTGCAAGAACCGAATCCAGACCAACACAGAGGCAGGATCCCTGCTTCAGAAACACCCTGTGGCAGAAGGCAACTTATAATAAAGCTCAACCTCTTCCACCCCTGCAGCACCTCTCATATGCTGATATAGTTTAAGGTAAAACACACCCAAACTCAACAGAAATTGGAGAGGTGCGACAACTACTCCAACTAATTTGCAAAAATACTTGTATAGGCACTGGAGAGAAGGGAAAAAAAAAGGAGAAAGAGTCCTTTGGCTACATCTTTTTTTTGTATCTCTAATACAAGTAAATCCTCTCTCTCTCTCTCTCTCTCTCTCTTCTCTACTGAGAAATTATACTACCATCCTTTAAAAGAGCCAACATAAAACATGGCAGAGACTCTGGTGGAGTTATAATTTGGTATAAAGATGATCTTAAACCTTACCTGTCTGTTGTAAAAAGAGAGCTCACACATATTTGGCTTCAGCTCAGACGAGGTGTAGTGAACAATGAGAAAGGTTTGTTTATCTCTGCAGTCTACCTAGACTCCACCTGCAGGGTCCCCTTACTACAGTCAAGCCTTTTTTCACAACCTCCACACAGAAACATGCCATTTCCAGGCTCAGGGAAATGTACTGCTGTGTGGAGACTTTAACGCCAGGACAGGTTTGGCAAGTGACACCACGGATCTTCACCAAAAAGAGAATATATTTAACACACTTCCCAATTTAACCCCTACAACAAAAGAAAGAGTCAACCCAGATCCTGTAGTTAATTAGAACGGTAAGAAGTTGGTGCAGCTCTGTCGAGGCCTGGGCCTGTACATACTTAACGGTAGGATCCCAGGAGACTCCTTAGGTGGGTTCACCTACTGCTCAGCTCTTGGGTCGAGTGTAGTCGACTACGCTCTCACTGACATGGACCCCTTCTGCATAAGTGCCTTCACTGTCAGACCACAGCTACCCTTATCAGACCACTGCCAAGTTAATGTCTACCTAAAAACAATCCAGCAGCCAATTAACACAAGAGAAAACTACAAACTACTGAACCTTAATCAGGGCTATAAATGGAGCCCTAACAGTGTGTCTGAACTTTCTAACGCAATGAGTTCTACAGAGGTTACTAATCTCATTAACAGCTTCCTAACAACCGAGTTCCAACCCAATCAAACCAGTGTAAACCTCGCAGTAGAGCAAATAAATACAATTTACCACATATCAGCAACTAAAGCTAATCTGTGTAAAAAAAACAAACACCATAAACAAAAATCCAACACTGAAAAATGGTTTGACGAGGAGTGAGAGTCTGCAAGAAAACAGCTCAGACAGCTATCCAACCAAAAACACAAACTACCACAAAACACTGAACTCAGAGAAAAATACTGTGAAACACTAAAGAACTACAAACAGTTATGTCATACACACTCGCGTCGCGACCTGCACTAGGACCCGGAAGCATAAAAGGAGACAAGATGGCGCTTCACATCGCTCAGTCATTGAGTTTGCCCATGTCGATTCAGATTGTTCGTCTGCCATTACGTGAGTACTCACTTTCTTGGGTTTACTTTCTGATTCGAGTGTGTGTTTATAGGACGCGGTTTAAATTTGTGTTTTTCCCTTGCTCCCCTTCTGTGAGAGTCCTTAGACTAATTCGCGTGGTAATCCTGCCTACTCGTTTGCTTCCGCGTTTGGGTTTACCATCCACGCTACAATGGGCTAACCGCTAATTGCTATGTCTTTTGATCATCCCGGGTTAGTTTGCGATAAAAAACAACAGCACTACCAGACACTAAAAAAAATTAAAGAATCCATCAATGAAAATCAGTTCTGGGAAAAATGGAACAACCTGAACCCGACGCACACGCAGGACACATCGATAAAACATTCAAAAATATGGACAACCTATTTTGAATCACTTTTTAAAGAAATCTCCCCACAAAATCTTAAAACAAATCAAACAGTAATCCAAAATAAACTAAAAAATGTAGAAAACATCATAAAAAATAACCAAAGCCCGCTTGATTACCAAATTACACTAGACGAATTGACTGACGCACTGAAAAACCTTAAAGACAGAAAGGCATGTGGTCCAGACAATTTTTATTCGGCTTTGTAGATCGATTAAGCCCTGGCCTCCCTCCTGTATCGGCAGGTAGAGTACTGGTTTCCGTGTCCAGTGTTCAGTGCTGGTGTTCCTTTCCAGAAAAAGTCCACCATCCTTCTCTGAACCTCTCTGACTGTTGGTTCCGGTGGTTCAAGAGCTGTGAACTTATGCCACAGCATCAAGGCAACCAAATTGTTGGCAACCAGTATCTTCCCCTGTAGGACAGCTGGGGCAGGACCCAGGTCTATTTTGACAACTTTGCACTTACCTTCTCCACCACTCCCTCCCAGTTTTTCTCCAAGTAGTTTTCGTCCCCTAGATATATTCCCAGGTATTTAAAACCTGTTCTTCCCCACTGCATGTTCTCTGGGAGTTTGGGAACCTGTTTTTCTTGCCACTGACCTGCTTTTAGACTTTTGCATTTGCTCCAATTGACATGTACAGAGGATGCGGCCTGATACATTCTTAGGCTATTGGAGAGGACATGTCTGTCTTCTTGTTTGGTGATAAAAACCAGTATATCGTCTGTGTAAGTCGATGTCACTACTTTGTTTGTTGTGCCATATTCTGATAACCCGTTCATGTTTTCATGGTCTTAGTTTGTTTAAAAAGGGTTCAGTGGCCAAGCTGTATACTTACTCCCCTGACAGTGGGCACCCTTGTTGATCCCTCGTTGTATTTCAAAAGGACAGCTAAGCCCTCCTCCAACTTTTAGTATGATGCATGCTTCTGTGTATAAAAGCTTGACCCACGCTGTAAACCTTGTTCCCATCCCAAATGCCTTCAGTGTGGTAAACAAGTAAGTGTGGTCCACTTTATCGAAGGCTTTTTCTTGGTCGCTGGTAAGCACGGCGAGTTGGGTGGTGAGCGTTCGATTGAAGCGTTCCACGAGGCCGTCACTCTGCGGATGAAGGGGCGTGGTGCGGGTCTTTTTCACCCCGAGGCGCTCGCAGACCGCCGCAAACACCTCCGCCTCAAAGTTACGCCCCTGATCGCTGTGCAACTGCTCCGGGGCGCCGAATCGGCTGAACACCTCATCCACCAGCACTCGAGCCGTTGTGGAAGCGCTCTGATCAGGAACAGCAAACGCCTCCGGCCACTTTGTGAAATAATCCATGGCCACCAGCACATACCGGTTCCCGCGATCGGAGATGGGAAACGGCCCAAGAATGTCCACGCCCATACGCTCCATAGGTGCCCCCACCCGAAAGTCTTGCAGGGGTGCTCGCGAGCGCTGGGTAGGGCCCTTCTTTGCCGTGCAGACGTCGCATCTGTGCACAAAGAGTTCACTATCTGTGTGGCAGCCCGGCCAGTAGAAGCGAGCGCGCAACCGCCGCAGCGTTTTAGTGACTCCGAAGTGTCCTGCACCCGCATGCCCGTGCACCATTCCCAACACTAGGCACTAGTGGAGCACCGGAGATTCCGCGGCACCAGCAGCTGAAAAGATTCGCCAGCGCCGCACGGCCGTTCCCAGTGGCGGTAGAGTAAACCTCCCCGCAACGCTAGTCGGTTGAACTGCGAGTGGAGAGCTTTTTCCTCGGGCCCCAGGTGAGCAACAGCGGCATAATCCGGTCTCTGGCCCGCGTTAACCCACCCCAGGACCCGCTGCAGCGCCGGATCTTTCTCCTGTTCGGCAATTAGCTGATCACAGTCCATCTGTGGCACAGGCGAAACGACTACAGGCGATGGTTTATGCGACGCAATAACTCGGCTGCACACCGGATCGGACGGCTGATTACCGACGGGGGCTCCGGAGGACTGCGCAGGGAGAACGTTCTGCTTCAGGGGGGTCGGAGAGCGTTCGATGTCGCAAACACCCACGCGCTCTTCAACCCGCTCGCAATGCCGACAACGCTCTTTGCTGCACGGCCGGCGGGATAAAGCATCGGCGTTAGCATGCAGGTTTCCCGCTCGGTGCTGAACGGTAAAATCATAGTCCTGCAACCGCTCGAGCCATCGCGCTAACTGCCCCTCGGGCTCTTTAAAACTAAGCAGCCACACCAGCGAAGCGTGATCGGTCCGCAGCAGGAAGGATTGCCCATATAAATACAGCCTAAAATGTTTAAGGGCCGCGACGACCGCTAGGAGCTCGCGCCGGGTGACACAGTAGTTCCTCTCCGGTCCTGACAACGCGCGGCTGAAGTAAGCTATAGCACGCTCTTTACCCTCGGAAACCTGAGACAGGACGGCCCCCAGCCCTACATCGCTTGCGTCCGTGTCGAGGATAAACATACGAGATGGATCAGGATATCCGAGAACGGGCGACGTGACCAAAGCTTCCCGTAACCCAGTGAAAGCGCGCGCGTGCACCCTGTCCCAGCGAAACGGCTGATTCTTCTTCGTGAGCCCGTGCAGTGGACTGGCGATTGTGGCAAAATCCTTCACAAACCGGCGATAGTAAGAGGCTAACCCGAGGAAGGTGCGTAGTTGTGACACATTTAGCGGTTCAGGCCAATTCTGTACCGCCGCAATTTTTGCTGGATCGGTGGCAATACCTCTAGCACTAATTACGTGTCCTAGAAAACCCGTCTCTCGCCGCAACAGCTGGCACTTTTTGGGGTTGAGCCGCAAATTCGCCCGCCGGATAGCCAAAAATACTTCACGTAGGTTAGCTAGCGCGACCTCAAACTCCTTGCCGTGCACCAATAAATCATCCAGGTAAATGACACAACGATTGCGAGGAATATCAGCTAACACTTTCTCCATCAACCGTTCGAACGTCGCTGGAGCGTTACAGAGGCCGAACGGCATGCGCCAAAATTGCCATAGCCCTTGCCCGATCTAGAACGCGGTTTTTGGTTGTGCTTCCGGGGCGAGCTCTACTTGCCAATACCCTCTACGCAAATCCAACGAGCTAAACCACGCCGAGCCCGCAACGTGTTCCAGCGCATCATCTATTCGCGGCAACGGATAAGAATATTTACGCGTCACCTCGTTTAACCGCCGGTAGTCCACACAAAACCGCCACGATTCGTCCTTTTTGCGCACAAGCACAACGGGCGAAGACCACGGTCCGGACGATGGCTCTATGACGCCCGAGTCGGCCATCTCACGCAGCTTCTGCTCGGCGATAGCTCGTTTAGCTAATGGGAGGCGCTGCGTTACCCGTATCGATCTTGTGCTGCACTAGATTGGTATGTGTGCACTCGCGCTCATCTACCGCGAAAATATCCGCGAACTCGTGCAAAAGGGACTTCACGGTGTCGGTCTGTGTCTGACTAAGCCCTACACTGCTACGCTGCATTAGCTCGGCCATTACCCTCGCTCGGTCGGCTACCGGATGTTTACATGGCGCGTCCACCGGAAGTTCCGCCCCCCTGGTGCGTGCTTCTAACACGTCCGGCTGCGCTTTGGGCACTAGCAACCTGGCTAACCCAAAGCTACCACGCAGAGTTCCGTCCGCGAGATTCAGCACCGCACCCCACCGTTCCAAAATGTCTAACCCCAAGATACAGTCATCCTCAATGTCTGCCACAAAGAATGGATGGGAAAGAATGATTGCACCTACTTGTATTAGCACCGTGCGACAGGCCCGTATTTTCAAATAACTCCCCGACACGGTGCGAATGCTCAAAGCCGGGTCCGGCAGCATACAACCGCGCTCGCCTTGTTCTAGTACTCCCCAGCGCAGCAGCGAAACTGTAGAGCCAGTGTCCACGAGCGCCCGTAACGAAACGTTGTCCAGGCCACAGTTTACGTAGACACCCGCGCGATTTCCTAAGCGTCCTGACCGAAAGTTGAACCCAGCAGTTGGGGAAACAAAGACGGCTGTGAAAGGCGGCTTCCCCTCGGCGCCCCCCGCAGCTAGTCTTAACGGCTGCTGGGGTACGTTGTCCTCAGGCCGGAGAGCCTTGCAGCTGTAGTCCGGCGGTCCCTGGCCCCGGCGTGGTCGCGGAATCTCGGAGGCTGAGTTGAGGCCTAGCCACGACGGGTAGCCCTGTCCCCGGCTAGGTTCACCTACTTTTCTTTCGCCGTGGTAGTCAGCCATGATGGGCTCGGCGCGCTCGGCTTCGCGCAGCGCCGCGAACAGGGAAGCCGGTGCCGCCAACCGGATGTGCTCGCGAAGCCGCGATGGCCGAATCCCCCGCAGGAACGCACGCCGTGCTAGCTCTTCCTGCTGGACGGGCCCGAATTCCGGGTAGCCCCTGCGTGTGAGAGATCTCAGGTCCATGGCGAACGCCCCTAGTGGCTCGGAGGCGCTCCGCACGCGGGTTGCCAGCTCCTTGCACGCGGCCTCGTTACGGTCATTCGCGCCGAACCGGAAGTGGAGCGACTCCCGCAACTTCGCCCAGTCCTTCCGCTCATCTGGCCGGAGGTCTTCCAACGCCCGGAGGGCTTCGCCCTCCAGCGAGAGGGCCACCCGGACGGCTGTTTCCGCCGGGGACCAGCCCGCGAAGTCAGCGGCTAGCTCCACCTGGGCGATGAATGCGTGGGGCTCGACAGCGCCATCGTAGGACGGCAGGTACAGCTGCAGGTCGCCTCGCCGGTTGACGGCGCACGGAGCTGTAGCTTGCTCCGGGGTTCGCTCTAACCTGTTACTCTCCATCCCACTTCTGACACCAAATGTAGCGTTTTTATCGCCGTAAAGAATGGTGGAGAGACGAGTGAGCTTCCTGGCTGCCCAATGCAAATGGCTGGGAGGACTTTATTGAGCACCAACACAAAACAGCACATTCCACAGTCACTAAAACAGACATCTAACACACACACACACAACCTGGCCGAAGCCACTACCCCAAACACCTTTCCCCAACACGGTGAACACATAACAATCCCTCCCGCAAAGCATGACGGTTGTTACTCAAACCCCACCCACGCCACAGTATTGTATGACTACGGCCTGTCTTTTTCTATCCCTGCCCCCGTTAATGTTTAAGGTACAGTACCTACTCTTAACCTATCCATGTGAAAAAGATGTTCAAGTGTGTAAAGTTGTTGATCTTCCCCAAATTGTGACACATTGATGACTGATATATCAGAGAACCTGTCTTCCTCGAAATCCTCATCTATGAAATCATCATCTTGTTCTAAAGGTGATGTTAGTCCTTCCATACTACTTGCCCCACCCATGCTATTTAAACCCCCCCCCACACACACACAGCCCTCTCCACTTCTTCATATTCATTAGCCCTTTTTTTCCCTGTATGACCTATCATTTAGCTTCCCATGTTTTTTGTTCACTATCACCTGTTCACTGTCTGTTCGTGTTTCTCTTGTCTGCTCACCACCAATCGTTCCACTATTCTCTGTAGGGGTTGCACATTGAAGCTCACTCCACCCAACACCACCATTCCACCTGCACGCTCCCTGCCGAAGCTCTCTCCATCCTGCACCACATCACCTCCATCCTGCATCATTACACTTTCCTCCTGCATCACTACACCTCCATCTTTCACCACTACACCTTCATCCTGCACCATTACATCTCCATCCCGCACCACATCACCATCCTGCATCACTACACTTTCCTCCTGCACCACTACACCTTCATCTTTCACCACTACACCTTCATCCTGCACCATTACACCTTCATTCTGCACCACAACACCACCTGTGTGCTCCACACTGGAGCCCGCTCCATCCTGCACCACTGCCCTGACCCCACTAGGCCCAGTCCACCCCACCAACAACTCCAACTTTTTTTTTTTTTAATCTTAATTTTTCCTTTTATTTTAGGTTCAGTCACATGGTCTTATTTATAGTTTTTGGTTTGTTTAGCTTCTGTCTATTTTATCTTCCTCCTGAGTGTCAGTGAGTTTTTGAGAGTTTTTTTCAGCTGCTTTTGCCTTTATTAATGCCATTCCTACTAAATGTTTCTTTTTTAAGTCCGGTATCTGTAGCTGGTCTAGTTCCTGTAGGTATCGGTCTGTTTGCTCCTAGATGTCTGTGGTTGTGTCTTGGTGTGAATCTTGCTGCACGCTGCTACTTTCTAACTATGACATCATAACTAAAAGGGAGAGCCAGTAGAAAACACAGACATGAGGGGGAACTGAGATGTAAAGCAAACAATCACCCCACCGTCAACAAACCTGAGTGATCAATGAGAGTGAGGAGGACAGCATCTAAACATACCAGTTCACCATAATACTCTACGTCCATGAGTCCCCCAGATCTGCTCCTTTACCTAAGGCAAATCTATTTATAAAAATGCTTGGCTAAATAAATAGGTTTTTAGCCTGGACTTAAACACTGAGACTGTGTCTGAGTCCCGAACACTATTTGGAAGACTATTCCATAACTTTGGGGCTTTGTAAGAAAAAGCTCTGCCTCTGCTGTAGTTTTAATAATACGCGGTACTGACAAGCAGCCTGCATCCTTTGATCGAAGTAGGCGTGGCGGATCGTAAGACACTAGTAGTTCACTCAGATACTGCGGCGCGAGACCATTTAATGCTTTATATGTCAAGAGTAGTATTTTAAATCAACGCGAAATTTCACAGGGAGCCAATGGAGTGAAGATAAGATAGGGGTGATGTGCTCATATCGTCTGGTTCTAGTGAGGATTCTCGCTGCTGCATTCTGGACTAGCTGAAGCTTATTTATGCACCTAGTTGAACAACCAGACAGTAAGGCATTACAATAGTCCAACCTAGAGGTGATAAAAGCATGAACTAGTTTTTCTGTATCATTAAGTGACAATATATTTCTTATCCTGGCAATATTTCTGCGGTGAAAGAATGCTATCCTGGTAATATTATCTACATGTGCTTCAAATGAAAGGCTGGAATCTATAATCACACCGAGGTCTTTTACTGTTGCACTTGATAGAACAGAAAGGCCATCTAAGGTTACGGTGTGATCTAAAATCTTACTCCTAGCTGTATGCGGTCCTATGACTAGAACTTCTGTCTTATCAGGATTAAGCAGAAGGAAGTTAATTAGCATCCAATCTCTTATGTCCTGCACACATTGCTCAACTTTAGTAAGCTGGTTTATCTCATCAGGTTTTGCTGGGGCGTATAACTGTGTGTCGTCAGCATAACAGTGAAAACTAATACCATGCTTACGGATTATGTTGCCCAGAGGAATCATGTAAAGGGAAAAAAGCAGTGGACCTAAAACTGAACCTTGTGGAACACCAAACTCCACTAGAGAACATGCAGAATAATCACCATTTAAGTCTACATACAAACTGATAACGATGGGTCAGATAGGATCTGAGCCAGGAGAGGGCTGTACACTTAATTCCTACTACATTTTCTAATCTGTGAAGAAGAATACTATGATCAATGGTGTCAAAAGCTGCACTGAGGTCGAGTAATACAAGCATAGTTACAAACCCTGATCAGAGGCCCTTAAAACCCTTAATAATCGGTTAAATAACTGCTAATTTAAAAGATTTTGGAACATAACCAATGCTGAGTGAGGAATTAATTATTCTCAACAGGGGTTCTGTTATTGCTGGTACTGTTTAAGAAAATGTGTCGGTACAGGATCTAATATACAGGTTGATGAATTCGCAGAAGAGATGAATGAAATTAGTTCATTCTCTTTAAGGGGAGTAAAGTATTCTAGGTTCTGATCTGATATAGTTAGTTTAACATCTGAATCAATTACATTGTTCGGTTTCAAAACCTCAATTTTATGCCTAATATTTACAATTTTTTTATTAAAAAAGTTCATGAAGTCCTCACTATTGCATGATGTTGTTGTGGAGATTTCTGCAGTGGTCTTATTTCTGGTTAATTTGGCTACAGCATTAAATAAGAATCTAGGATTATTTTTGTTATTTTCTATAAGAGTGGAGAGATATTGATTTAGCTACACTAAGAGCTTTTCTATAGTTCAGGATGCTCTCCTCCCATGCTATTTGAAATACTAACAATTTAGTTTGACGCAATTTATGTTCTAATTTCCGAGCGGTCTGTTTTAAAGTGCGGTGTGATTGTTATACCAGGGAGCAAGTTTCTTATCTCTAATAATTTTTCTTTTGACTACAGCTACATTATCTAAGGTGTAACGGAACGTCGACTCTAAATATTCAAATACTGTCGTCCTCGTAATCGAGCGGAGGAGGATAGCATGGCTCTCGGGCAGAACCGAGTTTGTGGCATGGCTCTTGGGTAGATCCGAACTCGCCCTGTGGCTCTTAGGAAGGTTGAGCAGGACAAGCAGTCTTTAGAGCTGTTCCACCTGCTCCCACAAGCTTTGTACAGTATGCGCTTTAAATTTTCTTCCGCACAGAACGCATAAACATTTTTTGTCTGTTCACCTTCCCCGCTCTGCTGCACCCCTCGTTTAGTTCCGTGTCTCTCCTGCGCGCT
This sequence comes from Clarias gariepinus, assembly GCF_024256425.1. Taxonomy (NCBI): domain Eukaryota; kingdom Metazoa; phylum Chordata; class Actinopteri; order Siluriformes; family Clariidae; genus Clarias; species Clarias gariepinus. Next base: position 26,398,395 of record NC_071122.1, read on the forward strand.
CTGCAGGATTCCACTCCTCTTCGTTCTGCGCGCTTCTTTAAGTTACGCTGGATGGCCAGCCGACCGCTTCCAGCGTCCGCTCGCCCCAGCGTTATCGTCTCTGCTTCCCCCCAAAAAACATCCAGGGGAGGCCCCTCTGCTATGCCACTGAAAAGGTCTGGCATTCTGTCACGAACGGCGGACTTGTGTCCGCGTAGCATAAATGCAGAGGCAAAGATGACCGTTTAGAGATGTTCTTTTTAGTTATATATTAAAGCAAAAACTGAAACACAAAACACTTGAAACTTGAGCACAACCAAAATACTTTAATGTAACAAATGCCAGACACTCGACAGAACTAAAACAGGCTATTTATAATATATCAACTATATATATGTTATTTTATTTATTTATTTATTATTATTATTGTTTTATTTTATTTTTATTATTAATATTTTATTTTTATTTATTTATTTTGTGGGGGAAGGAGCAGTTGTTTTGTTTATGTCTACCTCTTTCATATCTAACACGTTTATAATGTTTATACTGGATAGGTTTATAAATTCAAATTAATGTAATTAATGTTTTTGTAGCCCGCTACAGGATAGGGTCGGGTAGGTTCAAGTAAAATGGAGAGAATGGGCCAATAGCCAGATTCTTAGAAGTGATAAAGTGAGTTGCGTGAAGAAGAATGACTGGAGCCACAGGTGCAGTTGCTTTGAAGTGTATTGAACTGTATAGCAACATGTACACATGTACATGTACAACACATGTACACAACTCGTCCTAACAGAAATGAAAATATTAAGTAAAATACAACGACAGCAATAATAACACCCCAAATGCTATCTGAGCTCAGATATGTCAGTCTTGCCGGCTTAATAGTCAGTGTTCAGTCAGGTCAAATCCAAAAGGTCAAAAGTCTGTGATTGGTGCGATTTCGTCCTACCGCACTGTTGTATTTGTTCGTGAGAGAAGAACAACCTGCCCTTCTGGACCAACTCGGAATGGCTCTGGTTCGATTCAAAAGAAAAGGCTCGCCATCTTCTTCTCCAGATCTCACGATCCCACAAAAACCTAGCCAGCACGCTTCTAATGTTCACTCTCAGAGACGATCTTGTCCGCTTCCTCCACACTCACGCAGATCGCGATGATTCCAAAGTCCAAAATGTCTACAACAATTCAGGACTGTTTCTCCAAGGTCCTCGCGGGTCTCCCATATGGATATTCACTCAATTTATCATGTTTATAGTTGTTTTTTTTTCAGCAATAAGCTTGCGGTTAACATCAGCAATAGTCTCGTGCACATCCGTCTCTCTCTGTGTGTATAAGCACATGCGACGCTACAGAGCAGGGGAAGGCGGGGCTTGCTCCCTCTTAACCAGTAGGGGTCTCACATTTACTCTTCGGGGTTTTATTCTTATATTTATATCATTTATCTTTTATTTTGGATTTACTTTAGCTCAGTTTAGTGATGAACAGAGTAATTAACAATAATAATATGGCAGTGCATTACTGAGTCGTGTAAAACTCATTGGGGTTACATTTTCTAAATGTAATACTTTGGTTAACATTCATGCCAATAAAGCTCTTCTGAGCTGAACTGACAAACAGAGAGACAGAGAGAGACAGAGAGAGAGGAAGTGTGACAAGGCTGCAGATGTTTCTGTGTATAATTGTAGTTGGTGGCTGGGTGGTTTGTCTCTCGCCTGCCATGCTGAAGGGATAGGGTTCGAGCCCAGACCCCAGGTGTCCCACAGGTCAAGACCAGGTTTTTTTTAATACAATCTCATTCTGTGTGTGAGTGTGTATGTGAGTGTGTGTGTGTGTGTGTGTGTGTGTACTTAATATAAATTTAATGGATATCGGAGTTTCCAAGTTAATAACCTCCTGAGCTGTTTTGCTGCATCGTGTGAGATGTCACACTCAGTAGCTCCACATTCTTCACACACACACACACACACACACACACACAGACACACCTGTAATATGTCTAATCTGAGACTTTGTGTTGTGTATGCTGTTTCCTTAAAGAGTGAAACAGGAAGTAGAGGAATGTGAACACACACACACACACACACACACACACAGTGCTCACGTCTCTTAATTTATTATGAAACAAAAAGCAGAAATGAAACATTACATATAAATACAGTTGTGATGAACTGAAGGTGTGTGTTTTATGTGAAGGTGTGTGTTAGATCAGACTCTTCAGCCCACACAGCCACTCAGGTTGTTGACTTTAGCGCTGATGTTCCTGATCAGCTCCTTCAGCCGAGACTCCAAACCCTCTAGTTTATGAGAGTTCAGCATTAGCTCCTCCCCCAGCGTCCGCAGCCCCGCCTCCTTATCTATATATGGAAGGCCAATGGTTACTTAATTTATTAAAAACATGATGATTTATAGTTCATATAAACAGTTACACACTCTTAACCACTGTGTGTGTGTGTGTGTGTGTGTGTACCTGTGAGTTGGTTCAGGATGTCAGTAGTCTCCTGGATCAGGTCTGTTGCATCATTCTGCAGTGTGTGTAGACGCTCTCCTGCTGCACCTGTAGTGTTTGTTGTGTCTGTGTTCTCCTTTAGCTTCAACAACTGCTGCTGTAGTAACTCCAGGTCCTACACACACACACACACACACACACACACACACACAATAGAATAATTAATCATTACAAATCATAAAATATAAATTATTAAACAGATTTTATTAAGTGTGAAAAAGATGAAGATCTGCACCTGATCCACATCAGCCTGAAAGTGTGTGTGTTTGTGTGTGTTCAGTGTGTATTTTCTGTAGTGTGTGTTTACAGTGTGTGTGTGTGTAGTTGCAGACCTTTGCTGCAGTATTGGCCTCATGCTCCGCCCCCTCTGCCTTCTCCCCCGCCTCTTCTGCTAGTTCCCTTCCTCTGAGCACGTCCTCCTTCAGCGGGTCCAGCAGGGGGCGCAGTGTGTCCACTACCCCTTTCCCCTCATTCACTAAACCCTCAACAGGAAGCAGAACGTCCTCCACCTGGGACAAAGACAAGCGATTAACACATTTTTCTGGGTTACGCATGGTTCTGGGTTACGCATGGTTCTGGGTTACGCATGGTTCTGGGTGTAGAGATGTTGAATTCTAGCGTACGTTCACGATGTTGTTCCTGACTCCATCAATGATGTTGAGGTTCTCCTTCAGTTTCTCCTCCATGTCAGTGAGGGCGTCCTCACCATCATTCAGAGACGCCAGAACCTCCTCAGTGTTCTCCTGCAGACCCAGTGCTGTGTCCCTACATCACACACACATACACACACATATATCAGTAAATCAATCAGACTTGTGTGTGTGAGTGTGTGTTAGCGTGTTGGCGTGTTGCGTACCTGGCGTTCTCGGCGTTCTCCAGTAGTTTCTGCGCCTCCTGCAGGCGTGAGCTGGCGTTCTTTAGGACCGTGCTGGTGTCAGGCAGTGAGGCAGCCACGTCCTGAATCTCTTTCAGCTTGTTCTTCAGGGCGTCAACCGTCTCAGGCAGTTTCACCCCCAACACACCATCACACACACGCTGCACTGCTGCAGGGTCAGCGGTCGGGTCTACACACACACACACACACACACACATAAAATGAGTAAAAATGTCCGAAGAATTTCTCTGCACTTTTATTCCATTAAAAATGTCAGGATCCAAAACTAATCGTGAATATGTAAATTAAAAATGTCAGAATGTTAATTATGCATAAGCTGAATAAAGTCACCTGACAGGAAGTCCTTCAGGTTCTTAACAAAGTCTTTAATGTCCTTCAGTCCCTCATCGATGTCATCACGTGTACGCTTCATCTGATTGGACAGCTCGTTTGCAGACAGTCTCACCTGATTGGTCGAGTCCTGGGACTTCTGAATCTGCAGATCAGATGGAGGGGTTACACTTTCATTCCTGTGTGTGTGTGTGTGTGTGTGTGTGTGTATGGGGGGGTTATACCTGTGTGTATGCCTGAGTGATCTTGTCATTAAGTTGTTGCAGTTTGTCCTTCACCTCCACCGTATCTTGCTCCGCCCTCTGACTCCAAGGTAACGCCCCTACGCACTTCTGTCCCTGTACACAAGGGGGCGCTCCATCTACAGGACACAGTTCGCCCTCGCATTGCTGAGGGGTA
>NC_071122.1:26407500-26440000 GCF_024256425.1 Clarias gariepinus
TGTTTAACACTGTCTTTATACTGCAGATACACATATACATGTGTGTGTGTGTGTGTGTGTGTGTGGATAATAAAGTCCTACCTGCAGTGATCTGTAGAATGATCAGAGTCTTCATCCTGAAGAAATAAACACGGTAGCTCTGTAACGCTAAAACTCTCTCTGCTCTCTCGCTCAGCTGCTTTTATACACTGACACACCTGTGCACGCGCGCGCGTGTGTGTGTGTGTGCGTGCGTGTGTGTGTGTGTGTGTACTTTGATTCATTATTGTGACGGGCGTGGCAGTGTGAGGAAGAGTGTATCACAGCAGTGCTGTAGTCACACACACACACACACACTGGTTGAGTCAAACCTCTCTGAGTGTTGAAGATAAACAAAAAATCACAACACCTTAAACCCTGATCACTGCATCATAACCCCTGACCCCTGACCTGTAATCCCTAATCCCACATCACTAACCCCTAATCTGTAGAACTTTAGAATTTTAAAACTTAACCATTAGCTATTGCCTAAGAGTTAACCCTTAATCCTTAATCCTCATCCCTACAAAGTCATTGTTTTAAAATGTGTCTGTGAGTCCCTGTTTAAACTAAACTAACACACACACACACACACACGCACACACACACACACACATCAGGGTTAGCCTGTGTCTCTGTGACACACTGCTGCCCCTGCCTGGGGTATTCCCCTGTAACTGCCCCACACATGAGCCAGGACAGGTGCAGCACTGTGAGGGTTTAGGGTTCTGCTCCTCCTGAAGGTCTTCTGATCGGAACCCTCACTCACAAGGATCTCTCTGGTCTCAGTTCTATATGGACGTGTATGGGCTCGTCACAGAATCACACTGGAGAACCCTAACCCCTGCTCACTATTTGTAGAGAGGGGAGAATTAAGTGTACCTGTTGTCCCCTCAGTGGTGTGCACTCGGGCGTGTCCTAACACATTGTGCAGCAGGAAAGGCTCAACATATACCGTATATGCTACCCTACACACTACACCCTACTCCCTACTCCCTATATACTTCACCCATATCCTACAGCCTATCCCCTACATTGTACAATCTACTCCCTACTCCCTATACCCTATACCCTATATGCTACACCCTAAACACCTCATTTTGCACACCCCATACACCCTACTCCCTACACTCTGTACCTATACACTATACGCTAAATAATATTTTATATTCTTTACTTTAATTCTCTCCTTTCTTTTTAAATAAAAATCCTTTTAGGTCACAGACAGTCGGACAAGAATTTCACTGTGTGTCAGACTCAGTCTGTGACAAATAACATTTAAATTTCAATTTGGTGAGGGGTGGTGTATTATGGGATGGCGGTGACGGGTGGTGTATTATGGGATGTCAGTGAGGGGTGGTGTATTATGGGATGGCGGTGACGGGTGGTGTATTATGGGATGTCAGTGAGGGGTGGTGTATTATGGGATGGCGGTGACGGGTGGTGTATTATGGGATGTCGATAAGGGGTGGTGTATTATGGGATGTCGATGAGGGGTGGTGGTATTATGGGATGGTGGTGAGGGGTGGTGTATTATGGGATGGCAGGGAGGGGTGGTGGTATTATGGGATGGCGGTGAGGGGTGATGTATTATGGGATGGCGGTGAGGGGTGGTGGTATTATGGGATGGTGGTGAGGGGTGGTGTATTATGGGATGGCGGTGAGGGGTGGTGGTATTATGGGATGGCGGTGAGGGGTGATGTATTATCGGATGCCGGTGAGAGGTGGTGGTATTATGGGATGGTGGTGAGGAGTGGTGTATTATGGGATGGCGGTGAGGGGTGGTGGTATTATGGGATGGCGGTGAGGGGTGGTGGTATTATGGGATGGTAATAAGTGACATGTATTATGGGATGGCAGAGTTGTTTTTTATGGGATAGTGGTGTTTTTTGGTGATAATATGAAAGAACTCTGACACAATGCATTTGTTTGCATTCCTCGTATCTCAGCAGTGAAGTCTGAATACTGTGTGTGTGGGTGAGAGAGAGAGAGACACACACACACACACACACACACACACACACCTAGAGATGTGTGTTCTGGGTGTGGTGGTCTGTAATATGCAGCCTCGGGGAACTGATTTCACCTCATGTTCCTCCACAGCAGGTTTGAACCAGCCAGGTGTGTGTGTGTGTGTGTGTGTGTGTGTTAATAAAGGTGTGGTTTCTGACTCAAAGGGCCGTCTGGCACAGATTTATCATCATACCCAACTCAGACAGGTTTCCATGGAACTGGGAAGTGTGCGTGTTTGTACAGACATGTGCGCACACTCTCTCTCCAATGCTGTAAACTGTTTTAGATTAAATAATAATAATAACAATAATGATAATAATAAACTTTACCCAGATAACAATGATAAACTTTATTGCCCTTTGTTGTTTCCCTGTGGTGCCCCATTCCGCCGTCTGCTCATCTGATTGCATTGGAAGGGTGCGGTTGTTGAGTTGATGATGTTGACGTGAGGTTTACCTGCATTTACCGGAAATGGGTTGCACTGACACCCAGGTGTGTTCTGTTAGCCGTCTGTAACACATTTTCATGAGGGAGGAAGTCTCCCCGATGGACTGGTTATTGTCGCTGGAGATTTCAACCATGCAAGTCAGTGCTTCCTAAATTCAAATTCAAATTTAAATTCAAATTTTATTTGTCACATACACAGTCATACACAGTACGATATGTAGCGAAATGCTTATAAGACCGCCAGTGACCTTAAAAAAAGAAATACGATTGAAAGTTTAATTTTCTATTAAAAATAGAAATATACTGTACAATAGAACATTTAAAAAATTAGAAATTTGGTGAAAGAAAGAGGGTGTGCAAACATGCATAAAAAGTATCTTATTTAGGTGACTTATTAAAGTGTCTTTGTGCAATTGTGCCAGAATGTAAACTTGAATATGTAAGTGTAGATGTGCTTGAATGTGTCCATAGTGTCCATGGATGTTAAAAAGATTGTATTAGTTCTTAATGGTGTTGTGGTTGAGAGACCGTATCGCCTGCGGGAAGTAGCTCCTCCTCAGTCTCTCTGTGTTGGTCTTCATGGAGCAGAATAGCTTTCCTGACCGCAACAGAGTGAACAGTCCATTAGTTGGGGTGGCTGAGGTCCTTCACCATCTTCCTGGCCTTGGTCCAGCACCGCCTGCTGTAGATCGAATGCAGGTCAGGGAGCTCGGTGCAGATGATGCGCTCTGCTGATCGCACCACCCTCTGTAGAGCTCGTCTATCCTGCATGGGGCTGTTCCCGAATGATGTTTCCCGTCAGGATGCTCTCTATGGAGTAGAAATTCCTGAGCACCTTAGAGGGCAGTCTGAAGTCTCTCAAGCGTCTGAGGTGGTAAAGACGCTGTCGGGCCTTTTTTACCACGGTGTTGATGTGACAGGGCCTTGACAGGTCCTGCGTGATGTGAACACCGAGGTATCTGAAGCTGTCCACTCTTTCCACTGGTCTCTTGTTGATGATGGGCGTCTCGTAGTTCCTCTCCTGCTTTGTACTGAAGTCAGCAGGGGGCTCAGAACACAACCCTGGGGGGCTCCACTGCTGTGTACATACTCCTCAGTATGTGGACTTTGCAACGAGAAGGGAAAAAACCCTGGATCTTGTTTACACAAACATCCCTGGCGGATATCGGGCAGTGCCCCGCCCCCACCTCGGCTACTCAGACCACATCTCTGTTATGCTAATAAGCATACAGAGCACTTGTCAGGCATTCAAAACCGGTTCTGAAGAAGGTAAAAACCTGGCCAGCAGGAGCCATCTCTGTTCTTCAGGACTGTTTCAAATACACTGACTAAAAAATGTTTAGAGAGGATGTTTATGGCGACTTCACCGACTTGAAGGGGTACACGTCATCAGTGACCAGCTACATCAACCACTGCACTGATGACGTCACTGTCTCCAAGAGCATCATCTCACAACCCAACCAGAAACCGTGGATTACTGCGGAGGTGCGTACACTTCTGAGGACCCAAGACTCTGCCTTCAGAGCGGGGTTACAAGGTGGCTCCAGGACAGCAAGGGCCAAACTGTCCTGTGCCATCAAAGATGGGAAGCGTGTAAAATGGCAGCAAAAAATATTAAAACTCACAGTACTATTCAAACACAACTGAAGCCTAGTTTGCAAACCGTGACCTCGAGTGAGTTGTCACCTGTAAAGCCCCCATCGTGCCAAGCTAATCCAGATATTGATGCTCTTAAAGTCGTGTTGTTAGCCTCACTGAGGAAAGATATCGCCGATATTTTTTTTAAAAAAAGAACTTCAGAATACTCTCGGTGATGCTCTGTCTACTATTAAGTTCGACTTGCAAGCGGTGAAAACGCAGCTGGCGATCGATAAAGCTGCTAATGACGCTACCGTGTCCAAACTAAAAGGTCCGGTCAGGGAGATGGAGCATGCGCTTACTGTGTGCTCGGACGACATAGCTGAGATGTAAAATACTATCAAGTGCCTCACAGTTAACGTAGCCAAGCTGGAAAATAAATGTGAAGACTTGGAATTTAGGACGCGGCGTAACAATATTAGGATAGCTGGAGTACTGGAGGGCCCTGTCACGTGCACCACTGCGACCGTGGCCTCCTTGCTAAAGGAAGCATTTAATCTGGAGAAGGAGCCGCTGTTGGATCGTTCCCACAGGACCCTCCAACCCACACCTAAGCCCGGTGACCGTCCACGAGCCATTGTATGTAGGTTCCTGTTTTTCGTATTGTTCCCACGAAAGTTCCTCGTTTGGTTGTATCAGGGTTTAGATTACATTACCTTTTCTTGTTTATTCTAAATAACAACATTAACTAATTTTCAGGCTTTAATACTACTGGATTTTTGCCTTTTTCTGTTTGTTTGCTTTTTTGTGCTTTTTCGGAGAACGTGCGTATCATCTGTGAACAACAAGCAGAATCCATCACCAAATAACTAATCAAGTATGTTATCATGTCCAATATTCAGCTTGTTCAGTGTGTGGAGTGCAGGATGTTTAGACATTCTTCCTCCGTCGTTAGTGGTAATTTTATTTGTGATAGGTGTGTGTTAGTGAGCACTCTGACGGAGAAGATATCAGCATTAGAGGAGCGCATCCAGACTTTAGAGAGTGTTAGAGAGTGTGAGAGCAGTGTTATTCCCGTAGCGGACAGGCTGGGTGCCGCAGGCGGAGATAACCAGCCCCCGACTCCGGCATTAGAGCCCTCACAGCGGGGCGAGTGGGTGACGACTCGGCGGCATACTCGATCAGCCAAAGCTAACGCTAAGGCTAGCCCACCGGAGCACACCTCTTCTGCGCTTCACGTGTCCAACAGGTTTGCTCTCCTCAGTGATGCACCCGCTGAGAAACCTGAAAGAGCTCTGGTTATAGGAGACTCTATACAAAGGCACGTGAAATTAGCTAGACCTTTAGGGGCGCCAGCGGCAGTGGTTAGGTGTATCCCGGGAGCCAGAGCACCGGACATAGCAGGTAATCTCAGGGCTCTAGGACAGCACAGGTTCTCCAAGATAGTGGTACATGCTGGAGCTAACGATATATGCCTTCGTCAGTCAGAGGTTAGTAAGAATAACTTTATAGAGGTGTTTAAACTAGCGAAGGCGATGTCCGATGGAGTAGTATGCTCTGGTCCCATTCCAATGAGACGTGGTGACATAACTTACAGCAGGTTATGGTCGCTGAACCGCTGGATGTCCAGGTGGTGCTCCGAAAACAACGTGGGCTTTATAGACAATTGGAAGACCTTTGAGGGCAAAGCTGGCCTGTTAGGGCAGGACGGTGTCCATCCCACTCGGGAAGGTGCTGCTCCCATTTCTTGCAGTATAGCTCATAGTCTCAGAAGAGGCCTAGTTAATTGATGACAATCCAGAGCCCAGGCCAGGGAGCAGACAGACAGGCTAAACCAACCGTCTGCTAGCTGCAAAGAGTCGTCACTCAAGGTTCACTGTATTGAGACTGTGTCTGTTCCCCGAGCTAAAAACAAAAACAAATTTAGAAAGTCTTAGAAAGTCTGTTTTAATAATTTAATTAACATAGATATTACAAACTCAGATCAGACTGAATGCGCAGCCGGCACTCTGATCTGAAGCTAGGACTGTTAAATATTAGATCTCTCGCATCTAAAGCAGTTATTATTAACGAAACTATCACAGACCAGGAGTTTGATATATTATGTTTAACTGAAACCTGGATTAAACAGGACGAGTATGTAGCTCTAAATGAAGCTAGTCCTCCTGGATACAGCTACATACACCAGCCTCGGTTAACTGGTAGAGGAGGAGGCGGTGCAGTTATTTACAACGATAATCTGGCTATCGTACAAAAACACAGATTTAAATTTAATTCATTTGAAATTCTCTTTAGTAACATAAAGTCAGCTCAGACGATTCCGCTAATCATCATTTACAGACCTCCAGGGCCGTACTCTGAATTTCTCTGTGAATTTGCAGATTTCCTTTCAAACCTTGTCGTTTCCGTAGACAAAGCGTTAATTGCTGGAGATTTTAATATTCATTTTGAGAATCCAGAAGACCCTCTGAGAGCAGCATTTATGTCCATACTGGACTCAGTAGGAGTAAATCAGTGTGTAGTAGGACCCACTCATAAAGCAGGTCACACTTTGGACTTAATATTATCCTTCGGATTGAGTATAAGAAACATAATTACAATTCCACAGTCTGAAGTTATATCAGATCACTGTCTTGTCTCGATTAAAGTGTCTCATAGTAATAATGTACGCAAAGCACCGCGCTACCGCCTTAAACGTACATTCACATCAAATACCACACAGAGCTTTATTGATAATCTTCCAGAGTTATCAACTTTGATTGGATCGCCATCTGATTCCACAGAACTCGATCAAGCGACTGAATATCTAGAGTCAACACTTCGTCATAGCTTAGATAATGTAGCTCCAGTTAAAAGAAAAATGATTAGAGATAAGAAACTTGCTCCTTGGTATAACGATCACACACGCACTCTAAAACAAACCGCTCGGAAATTAGAACGCAAATGGCGTCAAACTAAATTGTTAGTTTTCCAAATAGCATGGAAGGAGAGCATCCTGAACTATAGAAGAGCTCTCAGTGCTGCTAGATCAATGTATCTCTCCACTCTTATAGAAAATAACAAAAATAATCCTAGATTTTTATTTAATACCATAGCTAAATTAACGAAAAACAAGACCACTGCAGAAATCTCCACAACAACAACATACAGTAGTGAGGATTTCATGAACTTTTTCAATAACAAAATCATAAATATTAGGCAAAACATTCAGCCTTTAAAACCAGACAATTTAAGTGATACAGATGATAAATAATTCACATCACATCAGAACCTAGAATACTTTACTCCCCTTGAAGCGAGTGAACTAATTTCACTCATCTCCTCGTCAAAATCGTCAACCTGTGAATTAGATCCTATACCGACACACTTTCTCAAGCAGATAGTTTCAGCAATAACAGAACCCCTGTTAAAAGTAATTAACTGTTCACTCAGCAGTGGGTATGTTCCTAAATCCCTTAAATTAGCAGTTATTAGACTTCCGGTATGAGGCGTGCGGTGTAGACGCGTTTTGCTCGCTCCCACAAATAAGTTTTCAGTTAACCTATTAAAACCTCAACACTTTACGTAATAAGTTCCCAATAACTAGTATCAGGCTCTTCTAGTTCACTTTTTTTTAGAATATGTCGAAGACGAGGGCGAAAACTGCAGAAAAGGACGGGGATTCTCCTCCATCCAGTAGCATTACCATGGCCGAGATTAGCCTGTTGCTAGACGAGCATCGAACGGCCCTTGCAACCGATTTTAAGTCATCTTTTGACTCGTTGTCATCTACACTGGTCAGTATAAAATCCTCAATTGCTGATCTTGGTCAAAAAATTACTTCGCTGGAGGATAACGCAACTGAAACTGATCAGCGTCTTCAAAAACTTGAAAGCGCAAGCTGTAGTTTAAAAGCAGAAAACGACCTTCTTAAAGCTAAATTAGCGGATCTGGAAAGTCGCAGCAGGCGCCAGAATATTAGAATAATTGGATTACCTGAGCAGATTGAAGGTCCGCGCCCAACCATATTTTTCTCCCAGCTTATTTTTGACATTTTCGGCAAGGACGTTCTTGCTTCGCCCCCCGAACTGGATCGAGCTCATCGGAGCCTTGCCCCGAAACCTGCTCCGGGAGAGAGGCCTCGACCTGTCATCCTGCGATTCCATCGATTCCAAGCCAAAGACCTGGTTATTCGCGAAGCTTGCAGACGACGCGATCTGACCTACAACGGATTTACGACGACTACAGTCCTGAGGTGGTCAAACAGCGGGCCGAGTATAAAAGCTCCATTAACGAGCTGTACAAGGGCGGGTATAAACCAGCATTACTTTTCCCAGCTAGACTTCGCATCACACTGCCCAATGGAGAGAGGAAGTGGCTCCTCTCCCCTTTGGAAGCTGCTACATTTGTTAAGAACATGTGAGAGCCTTCACATTAACATTGCTTTTTCTGTTCTTCTCCTTGGGGCTTTTCCCCTTTTTTTCTAAGTGTTTTCACTGCTTTTGCCTCACTTGATTCATAACATGTTACAATTTTAAGTTAACAAGTTAAATGGTTTCTATCCTTTTTCCAGGAGTGCTGATGTTGAGGCCCCCTTTTTTTTCCCCTTCTCATTTTTTATTATTTTTGAGGTTTCAGTTTTAACTTTGATGTTCACTAATGTTCACTAAGGTTTAACTTAATTATCTAAATTTATTGAAATGTGGGTATAGAGCATTTAAAGTTAGGAAGTAGTAAGTTTTGCTGACGGCTGTGTCAGTGGATATCTTTTTGTTCCTGTTGTTGGATACTGTTTTGTCAGTGGTTTGGAAACTTGGGGTTGGGGAAGGGTTTGGGGTGGGGGGTAGATTATTTTTGTTGGTTGTTTAGGTACTTTGTGTTATGTTTGTCAACTGTTGTTTGTGTGCTTCATTTGGATTTAATTATGTCTAACCTAGCCATCTATCCTTCCTTTGTGTTTCTTGCAACACCATTCTTTAGATCTAGGGTATCTCTCGGAGAGATCGAGTCAGGTGGTCATATTTTCTGTCTGAGCAGCATTATACTATCTTTGCCCCCATACCAATATGGCTCCAGGTGGTGCTTTGAGATGTGTTAGCTGGAATGTTAAAGGGCTCAATTCTCCAGTGAAACGTCATAAAATCATATCTCACCTGAGACACCTGAACGCTAAACTTGCTTTTCTACAGGAAACCCACCTTAAGGTTTCAGACCATCTTAAACTTCGCACTGGATGGGTGGGTCAGCTGTATCATTCTTCTTTCACAAGTAAGGCTCGAGGTGTGGCAATACTCGTCCATAAATCAGTTCCACTCTCTGTTTCCAAGGTTATATCCGACCCAAATGGACGGTTTATAATTGTTGTAGGTAAAATAGATGGCTTCTCTTTGACTTTGGCAAACGTATATGGCCCTAACTGGGACAATGAATGCTTTTTCAAAAAAATTTTTTTTTGCTCTTTCCAATCTAAACTCCAGTCAACTTATTCTTGGGGGAGACTTTAACTGTTGCCTTGATCCTACTCTTGACCGCACATCTAGTAAAAATGTTGCATCAAAGTCTGCTAAAATTATTCGAACATTCATGGAGCAGTATGTAGTTTTTGATGTCTGGCGTTATTTTAACCCTAATGCCAGGCAGTACTCTTTTTTCTCTCAAGTTCATCACACCTTTTCTAGAATAGATTACTTTCTCATTGATGATAAATTACTCTCCGCAGTCAGTTCATGCTTTTATAATCCCATTGTAATTTCTGACCATGCTACAGTCGTAATGGACATTTCACTCCCAGGCAAACCTTTGTCACGCTCCCCTTGGCACTTTTATCCCTTACTTCTCACTGAACCTGACTTTATCAAAGCTATCAATGATAGTGTAGATCTCTTCATTGACACAAATGTTAACTCTGATACATCTGCATCGACAATTTGGGAATCATGTAAAGCCTTTCTACGTGGGAGGATAATATCTTATTCTGCTTTTCAAACTAAGCTCACAGCAGAAAAACATGCTTCTCTCACTAAGACAATATCAGAGCTACAAACTAGGTATGTACACTCACCGGACCCTGATGTACTTAAAGACTACTACTCATTAAAGGGGCGGAGTTTGATGTCATGTCCTCTGGGGAGGCTGTAGAATTGATTCAAAAAACACATCATAATTTTTATGAATTTGGAGACAAGCCCAGTAAGCTGCTTGCTCATCAAATTCGTCAATCAGCGTCATCACAAAATATTACGCAAATTAAAACTAATACTGGTATTACATTAAATCCTCAAGCCATTAATAACCAATTTAGGGACTTCTACACTTTACTTTATACCTCCGAGTGCCTATTTGATGAGAGTCAGCTGAACAATTTCTTTAGACCTTTGGACATTCCTGTTATTGATCCTGTAATGTCAGCTAGACTGGATGAACCATTAACCGTCGAGGTTAATGTAAAATTTTGCAGAATTTTATAAGACATTCGCGGACAAACTTTCCCCTTTATTGTTAAGGATGTTTAATGAATCGTTACAGGTTGGCATTTTGCCCACCACACTGCGTCAGGCCACCATCTCCGTCTTACTTAAAAAAGATAAAGACCCCCTTCTTTGTAGTAGCTTTCGTCCTATCTCTTTGCTTTGTGCTGATATAAAGTTATTAGCAAAGATACTGGCAAGACGATTGGAGGCTATTTTGCCGTCAATCATCTCCCCGGATCAAACCGGTTTTGTTAAAAACAGGCACTCTTTTCATAACGTCAGACAGCTACTAAATATTCTTTATTCGCCTTCATCTTTAGACATACCCGAATTTATTATTTCAATGGATGCAGAGAAGGCATTTGACCGTGTGGAGTGGTCATATCTGTTTTTTACTCTTAAAAAGTTTGGCTTCGGTGATGTATTTATTTCTTGGATAAAGCTCTTGTATTGATCCCCCTAGCCCGGGTTCGTACAAATAATAATTTCTCTGACTATTTCCTTCTGAAGCGTGGAACCAGGCAGGGGTGCCCGCTTTCTCCCTTGCTGTTTGCCATCGCCATTGAGCCTTTAGCAGTTGCCATTAGAACCAGTCAGATTCAGGGTGTTTTCAAGGGAGGTACTGAGCATAAATTGTCTTTATATGCAGATGATCTTTTACTGTTTATCTCAGACCCGGATCGATTCATTCCCTCACTTCTGGACTTGCTGAAGAACTTTGGCCAATTTTCTGGTTACAAATTGAATCTACACAAAAGTGAACTTATGCCTCTTAATGACGCAGCTTTGTCTTATTCTTTCTCTTTATTACCATTTAAGGTCTCCCTGGAAACATTCAAATATCTAGGTGTCTGGGTCACTAGAAAATATTCGGATCTGTTTAAAGCTAACTTCTCCCCACTTCAGGCCAAACTGACTCACGACACCCAACGTTGGTCTTTTTTACCTTTATCTTTAGCCGGCCGCATAAACTGTATCAAAATGAATGTGCTACCTAAATTTCTATACTTTTTTCAATGCCTGCCTGTTTATATACCTAAACATTTTTTCCATTCACTCGACTCTTGCATCTCTCACTTTATATGGAATAAAAAGGTCCCCCGAATCCGGAAAGATATCCTTCAAAAAACTAAAGAGATGGGCGGTTTAGCATTACCTAACTTTTTATTTTACTACTGGGCTGCAAACGTTCGTTCCATTTTGTACTGGTGGTGTTTTAGCAATAAACCACCACCGTGGCTGCAAATTGAGGCTGCCTCTTGCGCTCCCTCATCTCTTACTTCTCTGTTGTGCCTTCCGTTGTCACTACATGCTCCATCATATTCCACAAATACTATAGTTAAAGCCAGTCTTAAGATCTGGACCCAATTTAGGCGACACTTTGGACTCCAGGCCATACCTTTGTCATCTTCCCTACACTTAAATCCTTTATTCCCTCCCTCTCTTACAGATAAAACCTTTGGGATTTGGAAAGATTACGGGATTGTTTCAGTAGAGCATCTGTACATTAATGGTATCTTTGCTTCTTTTGACCAATTAAAAGATGCTTATCATCTACCGAACACTCACTTTTTCAGATACTTACAGGCCCGGGATTTTACTCGAACTAACTTTTCCACATTCCCTGCTATTCCTTCTTCCAACCCACTTGATTCTGTTTTTAAGTTGGATCCTAACATTAAAGGTGCGATCTCAAAATTATATTCTATTGCCCTCTCAATTCATTCTTCCGCTTCAGACGGTCTGCGATATGTTTGGTCCATAGACCTTGGTATTGATATTAGTCCTTCGGTCTGGCAGCTAGTCTTGAAAAGAATACATACCTCTTCTATCTGTGCTCGTCATGGAGTTCTGCAGTGCAAAGTGGTGCACAGAGTCTACTGGTCCAAAAGTAAACTGACTCGTATATATCCTGGCACTATCTCTAACTGTGATAAATGTCATTGTAATCCTGCTGATCTCATCCATATGTTTTGGTCATGCCCGGTTATATTCTCATTTTTGACATCTGTCTTTGACTCTCTGTCAGCCATTACCTCAGTTAAGATCCTCCCGGAACCTTTGATTGGCCTGTTTGTGGTTTTACCCAGTGGATACTCCATGCCCTCTTACTTTGTTGAACTTGTTGCATTTCTTACTCTCCTGGCAAGACGTGTTATTTTAATGCACTGGAAGGGCTCTAACCCCCCTACTCGATCTCTCTGGATAAAAGATGCCCTTACTTTTATGAAGTTGGAGAAGATTAAACATTCACTACGTGGTACTCAGGTTAAATTTTCTAAAATTTGGCAACCTGTTCTTAATTATGTTGAATCTCTTCGATTCACCGATTCTGCAGTAGCTTAGGAAGACTTTGGCATGTATGTCTGTGCTCCCCCCCCCCCCTTTATTTTTATTTATTTTTATTATTATTTAAATTCATTTTTCTTGTCTTCTTTTTCCCCCCTTTGTACTCTGTTTCACTTGTCCTTATAATGCTATTCATTCCAATATTATTGTTCCTGTAATTTTCTCCATAACTTTTTATTGTAGTGTATCTTTCTAATGTCTTGTGTGATTGTGTTTTTTGTATGTTTCGATTGTTTTGTTTTTTTGTGTTGTGTATTTGTTATAAATAAATCATACATAAAAAAAAAATTAGCAGTTATTAAACCACTAATCAAAAAACCTGACCTTGACCCCTGTCAGCTTTCCAATTACAGGCGATATCAAACCTCCCGTTTATCTCTAAAATTCTGGAAAAGGTAGTATCACAACAGCTATGTTCATATCTACATAGGAATAGCATACATGAATTGTATCAGTCAGGATTTAGGCCTCATCACAGCACAGAGACAGCACTCGTTAAAGTAGTAAATGACCTCCTAGTGGCCTCTGATCAGGGTTGTGTCACTATACTTGTGTTACTCAACCTCAGTGCAGCTTTTGACACTATTGATCATAATATTCTCCTTCACAGATTAGAAAATGTAGTAGGAATTAAGGGGACCGCCCTCTTATGGCTCAGATCCTATTTGACTGATCGTTATCAGTTTGTAGATTTAGATGGTGACCATTCCTCATGTTCTCAAGTTGAGTTTGGTGTTCCACAGGGTTCTGTTTTAGGCGCACTGCTTTTTTCCCTTTACATGCTTCCTCTAGGCAACATAATTCGTAAACATGGTATTCGTTTTCATTGTTATGCTGATGACACACAAGTATACGTTTCAGCAAAACCAGATGAGAAAAACCAGCTTACTAAAGTTGAGCAATGTGTGCAGGACATAAGAGATTGGATGTTAATTAATTTCCTTCTGCTTAATCCTGATAAGACAGAAGTTCTAGTCATAGGACCACAAGCAGCTAGAAGTAAGCTTTTTGATCACACTGTGATTTTAAATGGCCTTTCTGTTCCATCAAGTGCAACAGTAAAAGACCTCGGTGTGATTATAGATTCAAGCCTTTCATTTGAAGCACATGTAGATAATATTACCAGGATAGCATTCTTTCACCTCAGAAATATTGCCAAGATAAGAAATATATTGTCACTAAACGATGCAGAAAAACTAGTTCATGCTTTTATCACGTCTAGGTTGGATTATTGTAACGCCTTACTGTCTGGTTGTTCAACTAGGTGCTTAAACAAGCTTCAATTAGTCCAGAATGCAGCAGCGAGAGTCCTCACTCGAACCAGAAGATATAAGCACATCACCCCTATCTTATCTACATTGCATTGGCTTCCTGTGAAATTTCGCATCGATTTTAAAATACTACTCTTGACGTATAAAGCATTAAATGGTCTCGTGCCGCAGTATCTGAGTGAACTGCTAGTGTCTTACAATCCGCCACGCCTACTTCGATCAAAGGATGCAGGCTGCTTGTCAGTACCGCGTATTATGAAAACTACAGCTGGGGGCGGAGCTTTTTCTTACAAAGCCCCAAAGTTATGAAATAGTCTTCCAAATAGTGTTCGGGACTCAGACACAGTCTCAGTGTCTGAGGCTAGTCCAGGCTAAAAACCTATTTATTTAGCCAAGCATTTTTATAAATAGATTAGCCTTAGGTAAAGGAGCAGATCTGGGGGACTCATGGACATAGAGTATTATGGTGAACTGGTATGTTTGGATGCTGTCTTCCCCACTCTCATTGATCACTCAGGTTTGTTGACGGTGAGGTGATTGTTTGCCTTACATCTCTAGAAGCCCTCATGTTTGTGTTTCCTTCTGGCTCTCCCTTTTTAGTTATGCTGTCATAGTTAGTCCTGACGGAGTCTCTGCTTGCACTCTGCACTAAATATACATTCACTTTTTACATTGTTCGACTGTGACCATACCTAACTGTTATTTCTCCATCTCTTTGCTCTCTCCTTTTCTGCTCTCTCCTCTCTTTCTCTCTCCCTCTCTCCTTTTTCCTCTACCTATCTCTCTGTCGAGCTATACATGTCGCTCCTGAGCTGTCAGTGATCCAGACCCCCTCTGCCCGCTGGACCTCTCTAACTCATCCTGGAGTCCTGCTTCTGGTTGGAGATCTCATCACATGGATGCCCCCGTGTGGTCTGCCTGGAATGCGTGTGGTGACTGGGGTTGGTTCCACTTTTCCATGAAGGTGGTCCTGTCCTCTACTGATGCAGACAGCTGTTCTATGTGACCCTGTGACTTCAGTTGCTCAATAGTTCAGGACTGAATTTTTTCACAGTCTACCTGAGCCTCCAGGAACAAACTGGACTAAACTCCTCTTATATTGAACTTCCAGTCTCGCATATTATTATGCACATCAATCTCTGCTATCTGTTTTCACCCAGATGAGGATGGGTTCCCTGTTGAGTCTGGTTCCTCTCAAGGTTTCTTCCTATTACCATCTCAGGGAGTTTTTCCTTGCCACTGTCGCCGTCGTCCTAGGCTTGCTCATCAGGGACAATCAGTGACAATCATATCATTTTGATTCATACACATTCACATTTCATACAAACTTAGTTCTTTTGATTGTGTAAAGCTGCTTTGTGATAATGTAAATCGTTAAAAGCGCTATACAAATAAAATTGAATTGAATTGAATAGGTTTCGTTATCATATCGACTGTTTTGACATTTTACGATGCGCTAGAGATTAAAGTTAGAGACCAGACAATCTTGGTGTTCGGTATGGCCTGTTTTATCCAGCGCGACTTTGCATCACATAAAAGGGTGTTGAGAAGGTCTTTGTTTCAGCAGAGGAAGCCAGTGATTATGTCAAAACTGTGATTTCTGGGTGAGCCTCAATAGCCCTTCAGTTTGGTGTTATAATGCTGCTAAGTGTTTACGCTCTTATTAGGGTTTGCATTGTTTTTTATACTCTTGTTCTACGGATTAGTTCAGCACAATCTTTTCTATGCTTACTGCATCTATTTGCACAGGACTTGTTTATTTGTATTTTTATGTATTCTTGTTGTTTTGTTGGAATGTGGGAAAGGAATATATAGGAAACAATATTTTGTACTGTGAGTTTTTAATATAACGTGTTTATAGTTACATGCACACTGTTATACAGTGTGGAAGTTGGTGGGAGGTTTTTCTCTCTCGCTTTTGTTTGTTTTGTTTGGGCTCCGGTTAGTCCATTCACTTTAGTGGATAATTTTGCTATTTTAGGGAACACTGCTGTCTCCTTTGTTCTGTTATGTGGAGACTTTGGTGTATGTGTGTTCAGGGTTATCTGGGGGAGTGGAGGGTGTCCCATTCCGTCTCTTTGCAACCACTGGCATTTTGGTTGTTGTTTTTATTGTTTATTTTTGAATGGTTAATGGCAATATAGATCCCAGCATTGCTGGGTCAGGCATGCCTCTTGGATTCATTAGTTGGAATGTCAGAGGTATGGGTAACCATGTTAAGAGATCTAAGGTTTTCACACACTTGAAACGTCTAAATTCTGATATAGCATTTTTCCACAGGAGACTCACCTTGGCATTAAAGATCATTATAGGTTATATTGCCCTTGGGTAGGTCAGGTCTTTCACTCAAACTTTAATTCAAAAGCTAGATGAGTTGCCATTCTCATTAATAAGAACGTTCAATTCTCATCTACCAATGCTGTCGCTGATAGGAATGGTAGATACATCATTGTTGCCGGTACCCTAATGCAAAAAAAAGTTTTGTTGGTAAATGTATATGCCCCAAATGTTGATGAATTCGCTAATAGATTGCTGAGTAACATCCCCTTCTTGAATACCCATTTGCTAAAATGAACAAATTTCTTCATAATATTTCAAACCCTGAACCCCTAGTTATTGATACTAGTATTGCCAGGCAATTGGACTCCCCATTTCACTTTTAAAGAAGTATCAAATGCTATTACAGCTATGCAGTCTATAAAGCCCCAGGCCCTGATGTGTTTCCAATTGAATTTTATAAAACATTTATTGGTAAACTGGCACCATTGCTTTTATCTGTGTTTAATGAATCCTTGACAGAGGGGTTCATTACCACCAACTTTAGCGCCACTATAGCGCTCCTTCTCAAAAATGACAAAGATCCAACCTCCTTTGGTTCCTACAGGCCATTATCTCTGTTTAATGCCGATGCAAAGGTGTTGGCTAAAGTGATTGCATCTCGCCTAGAGGATGTGCTTCCTGGTATTATATCTGAAGAGCAAAGTGGCTTTATAAAGGGACGTCAATTGTTTTTTAATACTCGTACACTCTTTAATGTTATTTACTCGAAGCATCTATCTGAACTTCCTGAACTTGTGATTTCTTTGGATGCTGAAAAGGCTTTCGATAGGGTGGAGTGGGAGTACTTGTTTGCAGTTTTAAAGAAATTTGGATTTGGCGATAAATTTATTTCTTGGATTCGGCTTCTTTATTCGTCCCCTAAAGCCAGTGTTCATACTAATGATGTGTATTCTGATTATTTTGCTCTGGGTCGTGGATGTCGTCAAGGTTGCCCTTTGTCACCTTTACTCTTTGCCATCGCCATCGAACCTTTGTCTATCACATTGAGATCTTCCTCTGTATTCAAGGGAATCATTCGTAATAGAATTGAACATAAATTATCATTGTATGCAGATGATTTGTTGTTATATATAAGCGATCCTGCACTCTCCATCCCTGCTGTTTTAGGTATTCTGGAGAATTTTAGCTCGTTTTCTGGTTATAAATTGAATTTGGGGAAAAGTGTGTGTTTTCCCATTAATACGTCAGCATGTCAACTTCAACAGTCCGATCTACCCTTTCATCTTAGTCCATCGGGGTTTAAATACTGAGGGATTAGCCGCGGCCCCAAGGGAAATGAGCCGGCGTCAGGAACAGGCTGAGAGCCCATGCACACCGCACACCTCTGCCTAGCATCCTGCTCGCCAACGTCCAGTCACTGGAGAACAAGCTTGATGACCTTAGGGCCAGGGTAAAGTTCCAGAGAGACATTCAGGACTGCAACCTCCTCTGCTTCACCGAGACAAGGCTGAACCCAGCGGTGCCGGACCATGCCATTCTGCTGGCCGAGTTCTTCTCGGTTCACTGCATGGACAGGACACGGGACTCGGGGAAGTCAAGGAGAGGCGGCGTCTGTTTAATGGTAAACAACAGCTGGTGCAACAGCGCGAGCATTGTTCCTCTTACACACTCCTGCACACTAAACCTGGAACTACTGTCCATCATGTGTCATCCTTTTTGTCTACCTCGGGAGTTTACATCAGTCATAATCAGCGCCATTTATATTCCATCACAAGCGGACACGGACACTGCCTTATGCGAGCATGAGGCACTCACACAGCACCAGACACAGCACTGGGACGCTGTGTTTATTGTGGCGGGGGACTTTAATAGTGCCAACCTCAAACACGCAGCGTCGAACTTTTATCAGCCCATCACCTGCCCCACCAGGGGCGAAAGGACACTGGACCACTGCTACACTACAGTCAAGGACGGCTACAAGGCACAATCTCGTCCACCGTTTGGTAAATCCAACCATGCCGCCATCTTCCTCATGCCAAAATACAAACAAAGGCTGAAACAGGAAGTTCCGGTGGCCGCGTTACAGGACACACTCGATGACGCAGACTGGGACATGTTCAGGAACAGCTTCGATGATGACGTCAGCGTGTTTACGGAAGCGTTTGCTGGATTCATTAGGAAACTAGAGGATGATACCGTGGAGAAAAAGACTATCAGAACGTTTTCCAACCAGAAGCCGTGGGTGGATAAAACCATCTGCGACACTCTGAGATCTTGCCTACAACACGGGACTTGTGTCGGGGGACATGGAACCGTACAAGCCTGCGTCATATAACGTCCGGAAGGCGGTGAAAGAGGTAAAGCAGCGCTACGGGAGGAAAATAGAGTCACAACTTCAACAGAGTGACTCTAGGAGCCTGTGGCAGGGATAAAGGACAATAATGGACTATAAAGCACCAACATCCAGTATAATGAACGTGGACGTGACCCTGGCAGACAAGCTGAACACTTTCTATGCTCGCTTCGAGGCTGCAGCTAAAGACGCTAGCGATGCTAATGAGAGCTCCGCTAATGCTAGCGGCGCTAATGGCTGCAGACAGGAAGACACTGCCAGCACCGGAAGCGTGTTCATCATCACTGAGCATGACATGGGGAGAGCCTTTAAGAGAGTGAACACCAGGAAAGCAGCAGGACCAGACGGCATCTTAGGCCGTATCCTTAGAGCCTGCGCAGATCAGCTAGCACCTGTGTTCACTGAGATACAGTATTCGACCTCTTTTTATCTCAGTTGGTGATCCCCACATGCTTCAAAGAGTCCATCATTGTTTCTGTCCCGAACGACTATCTGTATGCTGTAGCCCTCACCTCAGTAGTGATGAAGTGCTTCGAGCGGCTGGTCAAGGACGTCATCATCTCTTTACTACCGGACACACTGGACCCATTACAGTTTGCATACCGCCCGAATCGTTCCACAGACGATGCAATCTCCCATCTCCTACACACATCACTCACTCACCTGGACAGTCGGAGAGGGAATTTTGTGTAAATGCTCTTCATCGACTACAGCTCTGCATTTAATACCATAATTTCCTCCACACTCACCACCACGCTAGAGCACCTGGGACTCAGCTCATCACTGTGTCAGTGGATCTCCAACTTCCTAACTGGCAGACCATAGGCAGTAAGGATGGGCGGACATGTCTCAGCCTCCCTTACTCTCAGCACTGGAGCACCCCAGGGGTGTGTTCTGAGCCCCCTGCTGTACTCTTTGTACACCTATGACTGCATAGCCACTACGAACTCCACTACCATCATTAAGTTTGCTGACGACACTGTCGTGGTGGGCCTGATCTCTGACAATGACGAGACAGCCTACCTGGAGGAGGTTGGAAATCTAGAGAACTGGTGCAAAAGGAACAATCTCCTCCTAAACGTCAGCAAGACAAAGGAGCTGATAGTGGACTTTAGCACAAAGCAGGAGAGGAACTGCCAGACTGCCAGATATCCTTTAGACTAAGCATAAGAAATAAAATCACAATTCCACAGTCTGAAGCTATCGCAGATTACTTACTTGGCTCGATTAAAGTGTGTCATAGTAATAATGTACGCACAGCGCGGCGCTCCAGACTTCATGAATTTTTTTCAGTAACAAAATCGTAATTATTAGGCAAAACATTCAGGTTTTAAAACCAGACAATTTGAGTTATCTACCAGTTAAACTAACCACACCACATGAGAACCTAAAATCCTTTACTCCCCTTGAAGAGAGTAAACTAATTTCACTCATCTCTTCCTTAAATTCATCAACCTGTATATTAGATCCTATACCTACACATTTTCTTAAACAGATAGTACCAGCAATAACAGAACCCCTCTTGAGAATGATTAATACTTTACATAGCAGTGGGTAAGTTTCCAAAACCTTTTAAAATAGCAGTTATTAAACCACTAATCAAGAAACCTGACCTCGATCCCTGTCAGCTGTCCAATTACAGCCCGATATCAAACCTCTCTTTTATCTCTTAAATTAGTATCACAGCAGCTATGTTCATATCTACATAGAAATAGCATAAACGAACAGTCAGGATTTAGGCCTCATCACAGCACAGAGACAGCACTCGTTAAAGTAGTAAATTACCTCTTATTGTCCTCTGATCAGGGTTGTGTAACTATGCTTGTATTACTCGACCTCAGTGCAGATTTTGACACCATCGATCATAGTATTCTTCTTCACAGATTAGAAAATGTAGTAGGAATTAAGGGTACAGCCCTCTCCTGGCTCAGATCCTATTTGACTGATTGTTATCGGTATGTAGATTTAAATGGTGATTATTCTGCATGTTCTCTAGTGGAGTTTGGTGTTCCACATGGTTTAGTTTTAGGTCCACTGGTTTTTCCCTATACATTCTTCCTCTAGGCAACACAATCCGTAAACATCGTATTAGTTTTCATTTTTATGCTGACGACACACAGTTATATGTCTCAGCAAAACCTGATGAGAAAAACTAGCCTACTAAAGTTGAGCAATATTTGCAGGACATAAGAGATTGGATGCTAATTAACTTCCTTCTGCTTAATCCTGATAAGACAGAAGTTCTAGTCATAGGACCGCATACAGCTAGGAGTAAGATTCTAGATCACTCTGTAACTTTTGATGGCCTTTCTGTTCCATCGAGTGCAACAGTAAAAGACCTCGTGTGATTATAGATTCCAGCCTTTCATTTGAAGCTCATGTAGATAATATTACCAGGATAGCATTCTTTCACCTCAGAAATATTGCCAAGATAAGAAAGGTGGCCCTCAGAATATCTTCGAACCATGTGATGTCACTGATCGTATCTTTTCGAACTGCTCGCTCACGCACTGTTGGGACAGTGTAAGACACAATCTGAGGACAGCACAACTCGTACGGTGGCCCTCGGCTGCGAGAGGCTACAGCATCACCCGGGGATCGAATCAGCACTTTACCACTACAACATAAATTAACTAGCTAACTTAGAGACCTGATTAGCCGGCTAGCTGGGACAAGCCAGATAGACATTTTAAGTTAACAAAGAACTATTTACTGTTTCATCGTACCTGTGTAAACTGCTAGTGTCGTACGAGCTGCCGCGCCTACTTCGATCAAAGGATGCAGGCTGCCTATCAGTACCACGTATTATGAAAACTACAGCTGGGGGCTGTCGTCATCGTTAGTCCTGCCGGAGTCCCTGCTTGCATTCAATCAGTCACTCACTCAATCATTCTCTATACCACTTTATCCTGTATTCAGTGTCACAGGGGGCCTGGAGCATATCGCCCTCGGCTTGTTCATCGGGGACGATCTGATCATTCTGATTCATACACATTCAAATTTCATACAAACTTAAATTATTCTTTTAACTGTGTGAAGCTGCTTTGTGACAATGACCAGTGTTAAAAGCACTATACATATAAAACTGAATTAAATTAAATTGAATACTGTGCAAGATATAAAAGATTGTATGTCCGATAATTTTCTTTTAATAAATTCAGATAACATTTACATTTAGGCATTTGGCATCCAGAGTGACTTACATTTTTATCTCATTACACATCTGAGCAGTTGAGGGTTAAGGGCCGCACTCAAGGGCCCAACAGGGGCAACTTGGTGGTTGTGGGATTTAACCCTGGGATCTTCTGAACTATGCCTTATAAGGCAGAGATATTACTTATTACACCCCCCCACATCCCCAACACCTCCACCCCCCACCCCCCCACTCCCCACCTCACCCCACCTCTACCTGCTGACCCATCTCTGGGCTGAACTTCCAGGAGCCAAACACACATGATTTCTTTATATACAATCCCCTCTATCTGTTTTCACCCAGATGAGGATGGGTTCCCTGTTGAGTCTGGTTCCTCTCAAGGTTTCTTCCTATTGCCATCTCAGGGAGTTTTTCCCCTCGGCACCGTCACCCTCGGCTCGTTCATCAGGGACACATTTTTTTCACTTCACTTTCATAAATTTTATTCTTATTCAGTGAAGATGCTTTGAGACGATGAGCATTGATAAAAGCACTATATAAATGAATAAAAAACAACTGATAAATGCGTACCATCCTTGGTGTCCGCTAGACGGCGCTCAGACTTGCTGTTACCCGGAGCAGGTCAGGCTGTGCAGCGCGCGCAGCTCCCTCTGGCGGTTATCACGCCGCATTACATCACTCACATCGCTACAGCGGGGACCCGGAAGCGGAAGTGCACACAAGCGCGTGCGCGCGGACCCACATGTGTTGAGCTTCTTACAGCGCTGTTACACACACACACACACACATCTACTCAGCACGAGGAGGTTATTAACGTTTATAGCGCTCGCACACGTACAAACATCAGAACGTCACGGTGTGGAGACAGAGCTCAGCTCACAGGAGTGTGTGTGTGTGTGTGTGTGTGTGTGAAGATACGGTGAGATGCTGCACGAGCCCCGGTGGCGGATTCCCCCTAACGCTCCCGCGTGCATGGAGAGACACCTGGAGTGCGTGCGCTACCGCACAGGTGAGTGTGTGTGTGTGTACCAAGGGTCAGAGTGGAGGAGTGTGTGTGTGTGTGTGTGTGTGTGTACACCAAGGGTCAGAGTGGAGGAGTGTGTGTGTGTGTGTACCAAGGGTCAGAGTGGAGGAGTGTGTGTGTGTGTGTGTGTGTGTGTGTGTGTGTACCAAGGGTCAGAGTGAAGGAGTGAGTGTGTGTGTGTGTGTACCAAGGGTCAGAGTGGAGGAGTGTGTGTGTGTGTGTGTGTGTGTGTGTGTGTGTGTACCAAGGGTCAGAGTGGAGGAGTGTGTGTGTGTGTGTGTGTGTGTGTGTACCAAGGGTCAGAGTGGAGGAGTGTGTGTGTGTGTGTGTGTGTGTGTACCAAGGGTCAGAGTGGAGGAGTGTGTGTGTGTGTGTGTGTGTGTACACCAAGGGTCAGAGTGGAGGAGTGTGTGTGTGTGTGCCAAGGGTCAGAGTGGAGGAGTGTGTGTGTGTGTGTGTGTGTGTGTGTGTACCAAGGGTCAGAGTGGAGGAGTGTGTGTGTGTGTGTGTGTGTGTACCGAGGGTCAGAGTGGAGGAGTGTGTGTGTGTGTGTGTGTGTGTGTGTACCGAGGGTCAGAGTGGAGGAGTGTGTGTGTGTGTGTGTGTGTGTACCAAGGGTCAGAGTGGAGGAGTGTGTGTGTGTGTGTGTGTGTGTACCAAGGGTCAGAGTGGAGGAGTGTGTGTGTGTGTGTGTGTGTGTGTACCAAGGGTCAGAGTGAAGGAGTGTGTGAGAGTGTGTGCGCGTGTGAGAGTGTGAGTGCGTGTGTGTGTACCGAGGGTCAGAGTGGAGGAGTGAGAGTGTGTGTGAGTGCGAGTGTGTGAGTGTGTACCGAGAGTCACTTCCGGTTTTTGCTGGAACTCAGATGATGTTTGTGAGGCTGCAGATGATGAGGAGAGTTTTGAGGGTTTTTCATTAATTTCATGTTGATTCTGTTTAATTCATAAAAGTAAATGTATAAAAACCAAACCTTATTTTTCAGTCTTTACAAAATATTCTTATTCTATAAGCAGAATCTTTTGATGTAGAATTAATATTCTTATTCTTTAGGAACACAGCACAGTAATCATCTCTCTCTGTCCATCAATGACCCCCTCCCCCCCCCCAGATGGTGTGTTCCTGCTCAGCGCCTCCAGTCTGGCGGGTCGGTGCTGGTTCGGTTCCATTTGGATCTATTCGGACTCTAAACTGGCCCCTAATGAGGGATTCTGTAAGGCGGGGCTTCAGACGGAGGCGGGACTTAATGAGGTCAACTGGCTGACAGACAGGTCCATCGTCACGGCAACCGACTCCGGTACTGACACCAGTATCTGTAGGGTACGCCCTGGTTACTTGATGGGTTTATTAAGATTGAGTGTGTGTGTATGTGTGTGTGTAGGAGCGGTTGAGCTGTGGGATTTGGCTGAAGATGAGCGCTTGTTGGTGAACCGGTTCAGTCGCCACGAACACGATCACGTCGTCACGACGGTCAGTCCGGCGGCCGACGCTCATCACGCTGTCAGTGGCAGCATGGACTGCAGGTGTGTGTACGCCAGTGTGTGTCTCCGTGTCTGTGTGTGTGAAGCAGTTTGTAAGTGTGTGTTGGTGTTTCAGGGTTAAAGTTTGGGATCTGAATCAGGAGTGTGTGATCAACACCTACAGCGGTGAGCACTTGACCTTTAACCTCTCATCTCTAACCTTTTATCTCTGATACTTCACCATGTTCTAGTTTCATGTCTTTAGATGCTTTGTCCCACATAAGAAGTGTGTGTGTGTCTGTGTGTGTGTGTGTGTGTGAGAGATATACTTTAATCTGTGTACAGTGATTCCCACAGGTGTGTAGTACAAAGTTTGGAGATTAGCTCTGTCTTTCTGCGTACGTCCCCCCTCAGCCGCCTACTGGCTCTGGGTTGACCAAGCCTTGGCATCGGTAATGATGCTCGTCATGAAGGACGGGTCGCCCACGGCGCGGTGACTTGGACGCGATGGTCCTTCTGCTCCTGGGTTAGCGGCACGGGGCATGTTCAATCCCGCATGAGAATTGTTGGACTGTTCCGTACGATACACAGACACCGGCAGTGAGGATGTGGATTGTTCTCAGACGATCATCATGCGCGAGTTACCGAATGGTTTCAAAATTTTGGGGTGTTGGTGGTTTTCGTTTTAAGGTCTTCAAATTCAAAGTTTATTTGTCACATACACAGTCATACACAGTACGATATGCAGTGAAATGCTTAGACAACTGCTCGTGACCTAAAAATAGAAGACTATGAATAGTAATAGGAAATAAATGTGAAAATTTAAATAAAGGGTTAATAAAACTAGGAAAAAATAAAATATAAAAATTTAAGTAAAAATAAATAAATAAATAACTGTACAACAAAAATACACAATATAGAAAATATTTGAAGAATGTATGAAGAAATATAGAAGAATAAGAGCAGCTGAACGGGTAGGTATATATTTATGTAATTTTTGAATGGAATGGTGTTAGAATAAATAGTAATGAAAGAATGGTAATGTCCAGCGTTTGTGCAGGCCACAAGTCCCATGTGTTCCCATGATGTTCTTCAGCTCTTGGAGCACGCGTGCTGCTCAAAACACCTTAAACAACTTGATGCAGTGTCGCAGTAAACTGACTGAATCAAAAATAAACCAAAGTAAAAACTTTAAGGACTAAACAGGTTTTTGTGTGTAAAGAAGCACAGCTTGTCAGAGCATGAAGCCCTTAACCACAGCGTTTTAGCCATTTTTTTTGCGTTAATGCGTTTGTATTGAAGTTTGTATACTTGGCACACGCATGGGAGACTTACCTGGAAGGGCTGATACCACGATCAAGACTTTGGTTTAAGGTGAGGTTCAGCCATTGCACTCGTGCTGTCCTGACGTTTGTGAATTCCCCGAATGTGGGAATCTCGACTGAATGATATCTAATTTTAGGGGCCGGCGTTCATGCGCTTTCCACAAACTTTCCTTATTTGCCCCATGGGGATAAATAGTTTTTGCATTCAATTGAGTAAATGTATCTATGTGTCATGATCATGCAGTATGGAGTGTCACGGGATCACGTTTTAGGTTGCTTATGCGACCAAAAAATATAATAAGAATATAATAAGATGGTTTTGTGAGTTCTACATTTTTGCGAAGTCATCGCATCACGGGAGCGGTAAAATTTACACGATTTAAAAGTAAGGATAACTTTGGTTCTACATAAAGAATTAAAAAAAAAAACACTTAAATAAAAACCAAATCTTATTGTTTTTATGTCAGCTGACATCCGCTGTATTTCCTGTCTCTCAGTACACCGCGCTCGCGGTAACAGAATAAACGGGTAGGGGCGCGCGAGAGGAAACTAATCACTACTAGTTAATTGACTGGATATGGCAGCATAGTTCAGCACCTGTCAGAGTACTGTGTGTGTGTGTGTGTGTGTGTGTGTGTGTGTGTGTGTGTGTGTGTGAGAGAGAGAGAGAGAGAGAGAGAAACACTGCACTTTACCTCACACAGTTCTCAGTACAGCATCTGATCAGCTCCGCCTCCTCCAACGACATCACTCTCTCTCTCTCTCTCTCTCTCTCTCTCTCTCTCAGTGCACTCCCTGGCAGTGAGCCGTGTGTCCTGCAGCCCGACTGACCCCTCCCTCTTCCTGTCCTGTGCTCAGGTGATCCTGATCTTCATTCTCATCATCGTCTGCTCCTGAATCTGTGCTGTGTGTGTGTGTGTGTGTGTGTGCGTATGTGACACACTCTCTCTCTCTCTCTCTCAGGACGCCCGGTTGTTGCTGTGGGATCGTAGAAAAGCCAAACCTGCCTCTCGCTTGGGTAACACACACACGCACTCTCTCTCTCTCACACACACACTCAAGTAAAGTAGACATTTGATGGATTGTACGAACATAGTGAGATGGTGTGTGTGTGTGTGTGTGTACAGAAGTGGTTTCTCCGAGCTGTTCTGTGACGGCTGTCGTGTGGCATCCGAACAAGAGCAGCACCATCGCCTACGGTACAACTACACAACTGTACACCCTTCTGTGAATTCTGTATGTCAGTGTATAATTGAGTGTGTGTGTGTGTGTGTAGGTGATGAGTTGGGCAGGGTAACTGTGACAGATTTCCAGGATGCAGGACAAACACATACGATGAACACACACACACGCAGAGTGTCGGAGCTTGCCTTCTCCTCACATAGGTATGCACGCGCACACAAACACACACACACACACACACACACACCATGTCCTGAAGTTTTGATCGTGTCATCAACACCCCGTCATGTGTCAACTCGTATTGAGAGGAAAATGTCTGATCTTATTTCATATTCATTGTGTGTGTGTGTGTGTGTGTGTGTGTGTGTGTGTGTGTGTGTGTGTGTGTAGTTCTCCTCTGCTTGCCTCAGTGAGTGATGACTGCACCGTCGCTGTGGTGAACACAGAGCTCAGAGAAATGTGAGTATATATAGACACACACACACACACTCCTCACCTCTGTTCCTCTCCTAATACACACTCCTAAGTGTCCCGAGGAGTCATGAGGAAACACTGCAGTGTACACATGCTTCAGTACTGGTCATGTTCTAACGTGTGTGTGTGTGTGTGTGCACTCAGTTACAGGGACAGGAGACACCAGGACTTTGTGCGCGGTGTGTGTTGGACTCCAGGCGGCTCAGACGTGCTGACCACTGCGGGGTGGGATCACCAGGTCCTCCATCACCACCTGCAGGAGACACGCGCTTAACACACACACACACACACACACACACACACACACACTTAGCATACGTCATTCTCACACACACATACTTACTTGTTTCAGTGTTTAATAAAGTGTGTTAAGTCAAACACTGTCGCTTCAATTTCTTTTACACTATCATTTTTACACACACACACACACACACACACACACACACACACACCCCATGTCCAAGGCATGGAGGTCAGCAGTCAGCTCCGATACGATATTGTCACGATTGACTCTATAAGTATCACGATTTTTTAAATGTTCCGATTAAATATTAAATTTTCACCTAATTTTATTAAAATTTTTAACCTTTAAAAAAAGTTTGAGTAATTAGTTTAAAAAACAATGTTCTAAGGAAAAACTCAAAGCATTTAAACAATGAAAACTAACTTCAGATATAAGGGTTTAACCTTTAACTTTAAATGAAACTCTTACTCGCGTTTCTGTTATCGCCATCATTATGATTATTTCTGAACAAACTTAGCAAATAATTCACCTCTAACACACAGGATGAAATAGTTCACAGTGCGCCACCTGTAGGATTATAAAGAAACAGCAAATGTTTTACCGCCTCCAAAGTCTCCAAACAAAAAAGTCGGCACATGCGTCTGTCCGCGTGGGGTTTCTGGCGCGCTATTTTCTACTAATTATCGGCGGCGCTGTTGTGGGGTGTGTGTGCGTGTGTGTAATCAGTGGGTTTGAGACTAATCCTCTCAGAGTTTGGAGAAAAAGGCAGATCAAGGGCTCTGATTGTGATGTTTAATGATGTAACGCCATAATGTGTGTGTTGCGTTACTGAAGCTCCTGCGCTCGCTACAGAATGGTCTATATCTGAGACTGATCAGCTGACCACCGGCCACGCCCACTCACACTGAACCCCAGGCGATTCTGATCACCGTCTCGTTCATCTCTATTATAAATGTAACAATAGTTTTTAAATAACTCAGTTTGGAGTCGGCGTGGTGTGAATCAGCAGACAAAAGAATCACGATTCATAATTCAGTGTTTTTCTTTGTTCCTACTGATCAGTGAACCCCTGTGGAATTGTCACGGTAACAACAACAACGAAACCAGGTTTTAAAAAACTTTTTTTTTCTGTACAACTACACAACTGTACACCCTCCTGTGGTTCACATGTGAACTCTGTACATTAGTGTATAAGTGTGTGTGTGTGTGTAGGTGATGAGTTGGGACGGGTAACTGTGACAGATTTCCAGGATGCAGGACAAACACAACTAGTACACACACACACACACACACCAACCATGTTTTCAATTAAAGATACCAGCACTTTGCCGCTCTCATCAGCGGAAAATGTTTCTGTGACATTGCTGACGTGTTTTAGACAAGTGTGTGACTCTCTCCCTCAGAGACAAAACCAGAGACGCTTGTTTATTAATAACTTTAATACATTTAATATTAATATTGTTAATACATTAATTCTAAATAAGCTTTTTAAGTGAACATTGTTCTCCCTCTGCATGTATGTTTACACAAATTAATAGATGTGAAGAAAATACACCCGTTAAACCATACACGTGTGTGTGTGTGTGTGTGTGCGCTGCAGTTTCCTCCTGAGTTCTTGTCTTGGTTTCTTCTGCAGCTTAGAGTTTATAAAAATAACAAACTAAACATTAGACTGTGTTTCCACCTGCACCAGCGAGTCCATTTTTGTGTGTGTGTGTGTGTGGTGTTTACACACAGATAGCAATGCAGTGTCTGTCCTTCAGAAAACACCTCCAGGTTGGACTTTAGCACACACACACTAAGCAGAGTTTATAAAAACACAAAGAGTTTCAGGTGAGAATCAGCTGCTGTGTAACCGGTCTGATATCTCATGTAACATCCTTTCCTTTACACAGCTCCATATGTGTGTGTCGAAGGGTGGGGTGGGGGCTGTAAGTCTGTACGTGTCAGCTGGGGGGGCTGTAAGCATGTGTGCGTGCGTGCGTTGCTGGTCACTCGGTTTTGGGGACAGGCGTGATGGGCTGTTTGGTTCCCGGTCTCACTAAGAACGTCATCCCAAACTGCTGCTTTGACAAACCAGTGCTGTAGATGAGAGCAGAGTTAGATTTCAGTCTGATTAGAACACACACACACACACAGAAACATCTGAAAATTATAAGCAGGAGATCATTAGCATCTGTCTGACACAAGCTGTGTGTCAGTGTTTCTTTATTTAATTCACGTGCTAGCGTTAACTCTCGTCCTCTCAGGTTAAGGAGGTTTAACTTTATAATAATGGCTGAAGTGAAAGCAGTGGGTGCCAGGGGGCGGAGTCTAATGGACTTTACCTGGCTGGTGCTTTAGCTTGTGCTTTATTGGTCACTTTGTTCTCAAGCTCTTTTATGTTCAGACCTGCAGAACTCTTGGGTTTGGGGGTGGAGTTTAGGGAAGGACCACCCACTTCATCATCAAACGGAGGGGAGCTCCACTCATCGCTGCCGGTGTCTGCTTCACGGGACTGAGCGAATTTGGGATCCATTTCCAGCATCTTCTTCTGCAGGATGCTAAGTAGCGTGGCCTGACTGGCAGCCACAGATGGTGGGGCTTGGGGCTGGGCTTTGGGTAGAGTTAGGGGTGGAGCTTGAGCCTGACTCTTAAGTTGAGGTAGTGGTGGAGCTTGGGGCTGAAATTTAGGTTGAGTTGGGGGAGGGGCTTGATACTGAATTTTGGGTTGAGTAGGGGGTGGAGCTTGGGGCTGAAGTTTGGGTGGCGATGGGGGCGGGGCTTGGGGCTGAAATTTGGGTTGAGTTGGGGGTGGGGTTTGAGTCTGTGTCTTAAGTAGAGATGGTGGTGGGGCTTGGGGCTGAATTTTGGGTTGTGTTGGGGGTAGGGGTTGGACCTGAACTTTGGGTGGAGTTGGGGGTGGGACTTGGTGCTGAACCTTAGCTTGAGATGTGGGTGTGGCTTGGGGTTTTGGTTTGGACTGACTGATAGGATTAGCAGTAATTGTTGGGGTGGTGCTGGGTGATGTAATACTTGTGGAATTAGTAGAGCCATTTGTAATGTGGATGGAGTTTAGAGATGAAGCGGCATCTGTTCTTTTGGTAGGCGGGTCAGGAGGAAGCATGCTAGGTGGACCTTCATCTTCTGGATCAGAGTTAGCAAACTCCGGTGGAGGAGGGATAAAGGAGGTGGTGTCAAAGCCATTGTGATGGCCAGATGGAGATGTTGGGGATGCAGTACTTTTAGGGTTTTTATTTTGGATGCTGCTGGAGGTTTCAGCAAGTTTGGCATAAGTAACCTTTGGATTCTCAGTGTTGTGTTTGGATTCCATGGAGAGACTGGCACTTCCTGACAGTGGCGTTCTTGGGGTAACAGTGAAGGAATTGGGTCTGGTGTCACTTAGATGGATGCTCCCACTGGTCGAATCTGTGGAGCTGGTGCTGTTTTGTCTGGAAATGGCTGCCCTCTGTTTGTCTCGTTCTTTAGCTGCCATCAGCAGGGCAAATGGAGAAGCAGTCACCTCCTTTCCACTGGGAGGTTCACTGGTTTTCAGGCTCTGCAGCTTGCTGTTTAGTAAGGGGCTATATTTTGTCATTGGGTTTACAGGTGTTGCGTGAAGTACATCTTGAGCTGATAGCATTGCTGATGACCTTTCTGCTGTGGGAGAACCTTTCATTAGAGTTGAGATTTCATCTGGAGCAGCTGATGGTGTCTGTACAGTTGCAGCCATGCTGTTGGAGACTGGTTGCTTGGGTAGGGCTACCTGCACGTTCTTCTTGAAGTCCTGTATATCTTCTTCCAGCTTGATGCCTGAACTGTTGCGGCGCATTGGCTTGACTGGGGGCACTAGGATTTGAGATGTGCTCATTTCCTTTACAGTTTTTAGGTTTTTGGAAGAGTTCTCCAGGAGCATGCCATCGTGTGAATCAGATTGACCAGAAAGAAGCAAGTTGGACATGGATGAATACCTGATGGGCTTGGGAGGAGGCATCTTCTGGACTTTTGTTATGGGTGACTGGGGTTTCTCTATTGGGGGCAGTGGAGGGGTAAATTTGGGGCACTCTGGGATGTCCTCAGGTGAGCTTGTAGAGATTTGATAACCTGGGGGTTTTGGGGGAGCCATAGGTGGAGGCCTTAACACAGACAGGTCTACATCATCTGGCATTCCTACTGAAGGTGGCTTGGGAGGAGGCATTGAGGGGGGCTCCAGGCTGGATAGGACCACTGGTGAATACGTTTCCCCTGAAAATGGTGATGGAGGCGGAGCATGTCCAGGTGGTGGGGGGATGAACTGGGGAGGTGGAGGTGGAGGTGCAGTGGAAGGAGGAGGAGGGATCGGAATCTGTTCTTCCTCAGGGTCATCCATTGAGATGGCACTTCCATTTGACAAGCTTGCAGTCTTACCTGTTCATGGAGGAAACACGTTAGAAACTGTTAAAAATCCTGAATCTGTTTCGGAGTTGTTACAGAAAGGAAGAATAATATGCTTATGCATAGCTAAAGTTGAGTCATCATACATAAAACACATCTCTAATACCAATCACACTCTCAGTGTCACATAACACACCTGAAACAGTTGAGAGGACTGAATACCTGATACAGGTGTGTTGGGAAACAGAACAAAAAGCAAAAATGTGGACAGTCAGGATTCTCTAAAGGACAGCACTGGAAAAGTCTCGACTGATGTGCAGCGAAACACTAGGCAGGTCGCTAAAAACATTTATGTAATGGAATAAAGGTGCCTGAGGGGCTCCAGTTTCACCCTCCAGGTCCTCTGAGACCTCCTGATCACATAATTACATCTTATCAGGCATCATGTCTGCTCATTAAGCCTGTTTTTTTTTTATGTACCGTCAACATTGACGTAAAAAAGGTGGAAAGACTGTGTTAAATATTTAGGAG